>NC_044050.1:29938275-30220775 GCF_902167405.1 Gadus morhua | reverse complement strand
CCATAAGCACTCCATCCCTTCCTGTTTCGTTGGGAATAAAACGAAAAAGTGTCGTACATTTCCCCTTAGCGCGCAGCCTCCTCCTCCCACCAGAACTAAATTAGACGATGATGATCAGAGCACAAAGCGTTATAATTCTGCCGACTCCTCCTCCTTCCAGCGATGCCCCCTAATTAATGGGACACCCCCCCCCCCATCCTAAAGCCCGCGTCGCTCTGCAACAACAGAGTCAGAGTGGGACGGGAGAGGAGGGCGAGCCGGCACGGGACCTCATTAATTACCTCCAGATCAATGAGAACTTGTTAGTAATCGTTGGACTACACCATCTTCACGACGCAGCTCGGACTGGCTCCTCTCCGGGAAGGACACTTTGGAGAACCTTCTGGATTATTCCTCCTCCTCAGCTGGGCTCATCTATCTGCTATGTGACCTGTTGCGTGGCTGCTGGCTTTTCGATCTCCTTTCAGTCATTTTATTTTTTTGGGTTTGGTTACCACGGATCCACAAAGTTGCAGTGCGCTCTCTGTGCGTAAAGTTCGCTCCGTCATGACATCCAAAGAAGTGTCCAAACGCGACGCAGCGGAGAGCAGGAGGCGAAGTCCTCTCGACCTGCTGCCGCCCGCCGCCGTGACAACCAAGCCGCTCACCCCGTTCAGCATCGAGGACATCCTCAGCCGGCCCTCCGTGAAGCGCGGCTACACCATCTGCGGCACCGCGCACCTCATCTCGGCCTCGGAGAAGCACCGCGGCGGGCCGGGTGGACCCCCCCCGCTGGGTCGGACCCCCCCTCTGGGCCGGACCCTGCTCGCGCAGACCTCGCCTCTCTGCGCGCTGGAGGAGCTCGCGAGCAAGACCTTCAAAGGGCTGGAAGTGAGCGTGCTGCAGGCGGCAGAAGGTGAGCTCCTCGTGCGATACCTGGGCGACACGAACAAACGATGGAAGGGCCTCCGAAGTGTCTTCATCTTATCTTTATCTTATTATTATCTTTGTATTTTCATATTAATATCTTATTAATATCTTATTATTATCCTATTTTTATCTTATTAATATCTTATCATTACCTTATTATTATTATCTTATTATTATCGTACCTTATTATTATTATCCTATTGTTATCTTATCATTAACTCATCATTAACATTATTATCTTATTTGAACACGTATTATTTTATATTAAATAAACAAATAATTCCACTTCCGAGGCCTCTAGGCGAATTTAAATTAATTATTTAACGTAAATGAACGGGGACGTTATTTAATATTTTATGCAAAAATGATTTGGGATTGTTAGTGAGTTATTAAATAATAAATAAAACGCACCATCCATCAACGGAGTTATTTGGATGTGGCTTCCATCTTGGAGCGTATCTGCCTGACGCAGCGCTGGAATAGGCCAGAGTCTGAAGGCTATGAGGCTAGAGGCTAAAGGCTGAAGGCTGGAGGCTGGGCCCAGCTCATTAGACGGGCTGGACCGGAATGTACTGTACTGTACTGTATTGGTGCTGCATTTTATTGTACTGTACTGTATGGTGTTATGTCCTGTGTCGTGTTGTGCTGTGTTGTGTATTGTATTGTACTGTACTGAATTGTACTGAATTGTACTGTACTATATTGTACAGTATTGTACGGTAGACCTACTGTAACTTATTATACAGTATTGTACTGTAATGTATTGTACTGTATTGTACTTTATTGAATTGAACTGTATTGAACTGTACTGTAGAGTAATGTACAGTACTTTTTATTGCACTGTACTGCATTGTCCTGTATTGTACTGTACTGTATTGTACTGTATTGTACTGTACTGCATTGTACTGTATTGTACTGTACTGTATAGTGCTGTATCGGATTGTATTGTATTGAATTGTACTGCATTGAATTGTACTGTAATGGACAATGTATTGTATTGTGTTGCATTGTGTTGTGTTGAATTGTATTGTGTTGTATTGTACTACATTGTACTAAACTGTGTTTTAGTGTAGTGTATACACTACACTAAAACACAGTTTAGTACAATGTAGTACAATGCAACACATATATTTAATTGTTTTGTATTTAATTGTATTTAACTGTATTGTCTTGTACTGTATTGTACTGTATTGTATTGTATTGTATTTTTTAATTGTACTGTATTGTCCTTTACTGTATTGGTAATGGATTGTTTTATATTGTTGTGTATTATATTGAAGTGTCTTCTATTGTACTGCTATGTATTTTCTTTTCCTGTACTGTATTATACAGTATTGTATTGTATCGTCTGAAGGAATTTCTGTATTTCTCCAGGCAGGGACGGGACGACGTTGTTCAGTATTGTATTTTATTGTGTTGTACTGTATTGTATTATATTTTACTATATTTTTCTGTATTATACTATATTGAATTTTATTTTATTGTACTTTATTGAAATGCATTTTATTGTAGTGTGTACCCTATCATGTTATTGTATTGCATGTACTGTATATAATTGTATTGTACTATATTGTACTGTAGCCTACTGTATTGTATTTTATCTTATTATACAGTATTCTACTGTATCGACTGACTGTATTCTGTATTCTCCAGGCAGGGACGGGATGACGTTGTTCGGCCAGAGGAACACCCCGAAGAAGCGGCGGAAGTCGCGCACGGCCTTCACCAACCACCAGATCTACGAGCTGGAGAAGCGCTTCCTGTACCAGAAGTACCTGAGCCCGGCGGACCGGGACCAGATCGCCGGGCAGCTCGGCCTCACCAACGCGCAGGTCATCACCTGGTTCCAGAACCGGCGGGCCAAGCTGAAGCGGGACCTGGAGGAGATGAAGGCGGACGTGGAGTCGGCCAAGGCGGTGGGCCAGGTGCCCCTGGAGAAGCTGGCTAAGCTGGCCGACCTGGAGAAGTGCGCCAACGGGACGTTAGGCCACCCGCCCGACTCCCCGGCCCTGGCGCAGAGGGCCGGGCTGCACAGACTGAGGCGGGCCCCCGCGTCGCCCTTCTCGGACCACACGACCAGTAAGGAGGGCTCGGAGGACGAGGACGTGGAGATAGATGTGGACGACTGACCGGGAGGGGGGCCCGCATAGACTCATACACCGGGACGGGACGTGGACCGCTTATATACCGTTTTATATCAAAACAAAGACCCTATCCACAGGACGCATGAACACGAGATGCAGCAGATATTTTACACCGATGAGCTGCGATCAAAGCAATATCGTCTCCGAGGACGTGAAGACATTATTTTTGCATAAGCCTACCACCATACCCGCCCCCTCCTCCGATTCGCTCTCACACACACACACACACACACACACACACACACACACACACACACACACACACACACACACACACACACACACACACACACGCACGCACGCACGCACGCACGCGCGCGCACGCACGCACACACACACACACACACACACACACACACACACACACACACACACACACACACACACACACACACACACACACACACACACACACGCGCCTCCTATATTTATTTTTTTCTACTCGGCCTATTCCCTATTTTTGCGAGAATTCCGACTAAACATCTCTTTTTTTGGCATGGGAATGCATGTTTGATTTGTGATAATTTTCTATTTATGAGTTGATTTAAATTATGTTTTGTTCGTACCACGTGTGCATGAGCGATAAGAGACTCTACCGGAATGTTCCACAACGAATCACTCGTTCAGCGGATTCATTCAGTCATTCAGTCAATTCGACTGAAGGTACTTTTTAGACTCATGATTTGGATACAAAATGACTTCCGATTTTAACTTCCATTTTTTGTTTCTCTCTACACCTGTAAGTGCCTTTCTAAAATCAGGACAGTATTTGAAATCCAATGCACAAACTGTAATGTATATACTATGGTAATAAAACGCCTCGCCGGCTATTTCATGTATGCTCTAATTCCTGCAGCGATGGATTTATTATTGACTTATTATCAGGACTAAACCACGACTGTCACACGTTTTACTGAGGATAAAAGCTCACGTTTTATCCTGAGACTAACAGGCCATTGAGCTGTTTAGGTTCTCAGTGACACATTCGGCTCTGTCTCTGTGCCTTTGTGTCTCCAGCAGGATAACACTCCGAGTCCCGACTCCTGCGAGTCTTTTAAACCCTAAATGCGTGTCGTGGCTTCTTGACCCTCCGACGTGCTCCTCCATTCGGGGACCAAATTTATGTGAGAAACACAAATCTGGTCCTGGGAGGAAAAAAGGACGAGGATGCCACAAAACCACGACGTTTTGGGCCAATTCCTCCGCGCCTTTATAGACCTTTTTTGTTCCGAGGGCCTCGGCTCATAATTCTGAGCGTAAAGCATGAAAACTGGGGACAAATGAGGCTGGGGCCCCCGGCGGGGCAACAATGGGGCCCCCCGCGGCCCGCCATACTGGGACAAGTGTGTCCCAGCGCACAGAAAGGACGCCGGCGTTTGGAAGCCATATGGTTTTTGAATTTTCCTCACAATTTGAGACAATTTGATGGATTGCGTTAACCCTGCTTTTAAACTGTTTAACTGGGCGGTGAACAAAGGCCCTGACGCAGACACTGAGGCCGAGGCACCGGGGCATCTGCGGCGCGTAATGTCTGCCAAGCCTTTCTCCAAAAGGCCTCTGAACAAGTCAATGAATTACAATGAAACGCCTTTCTGTCTTTCTTCGCTTTTTAGTCCTCGGAATAATATGTTTGACTTCTGTCCAAGAAACGGTGGAAGTAGAAGAAAAAAAGTGGCCAACGTCGCACATTTAGTGTTGGGAGTGTTTTGATGTTAAGTGGGAACCATAAAGAGTTTGGACTGTGACGTTTAGAAGGAGTCTGTTTAGGGAGGTCTTTGTTCGGGGCTCTTCCATTCCCTTTCTCCTCGCTCTCTTTATTTCTTTTGTCTTTAAGGGATTTAATGAAGCTGAAAACATTATAATGTGAGACAGAGTGTCTAAAAGAGTGTCTAAAAGGGGGAACGGGGACTGAAAGGCAGCCTCCCGTTTAGCTGCTAAGGAGGGAGTTCTTTTATTCGGCTGCGTCGCTTTCATCTCCGCGTAAAACAGTGGATTACATTCATGGGTTTAGTTTATAAAACACTGGATAACATTCATGGGTTTAGTTTATAAACACTGGATTACATTCATGGGTTTAGTTTATAAACATTGGAATATATTCATGGGTTTAGTTTATAAACACTGGATTACATTCATGGGTTTAGTTTATGAAACACTGGATTATATTCATGGGTTTGGTTTATAAACACTCTAATAGGCTACATTCATGAGTTTGGTTGAACAGAGAACACAACTCACTAGTGAACAATGAACAAGGAATTGTTTCACCAATGCTGATGCATAAAGAAACAGGGCTCGATACATTCGCAGGTAGGCCTACACAAAATTAATTAAATTCTCCGGATTTTAAGGTTTACAAATTAACAATAATGAAGAGTTATGATAATGAAGGAATCACCGTTACAGGCTGTTTTTTTATTAGTGTGGTTGTGTCTGTGCGTGTGCGTGTGTGTGTGTGTGTGTGTGTGTGTGTGTGTGTGTGTGTGTGTGTGTGTGTGTGTGTGTGTGTGTGTGTGTGTGTGTGTCTGTTGTGTGTGTGTGTGTGTGTGTGTGTGTGTGTGTGTGTGTGTGTGTGTGTGTGTGTGTGTGTGTGTTTGTGTGCCGGTGTGTGTGACGGTGTGTGTGCCGGTGTCGGTGTGCGTGTGCGTGTGTGTGTGTGTGTGCCGGTGTGCGTGTGCGTGTGTGTGTGTGTGTGTGTGTGTGTGTGTGTGTGTGTGTGTGTGCGTGTGTGTGTGTGTGTGTGTGTGTGTGTGTGTGTGTGTGTGTGTGTGTGTGTGTGTATGTGTGTGTGTGTGTGTGTTGTTAAAAGGGATTCGCCTTCTGAATAATATATTATTATTATTATTATTATTATTATTATTATTATTATTATTATTATTATACATTATTGTTATTATTATTATTATTATTATTATTATTATTATTATTATTATTATTATTATTATTATTATTATTTATGACTGGAGAGGGTTAACGCAGACTCAGTTTATGGATCTCACTTGCTTATTTTACGAGGGGTGGGCTGTGAGGCGGGCCGCTGAGAGGTGTTGGAGAGACCACCTCTCTGTAGTAATTAATCCGGACGGTTTAAGTGTATTTCAGTATTTCAGATCAAGACGGGAAAAAAAAATCATTTCTTCAATCGTCCGGAAAATTGAAGTTTGATGAATGAGTCTGAGACCAGTCCATGAGCTCCTCTCACGTTGGCTCACTTCATCGGACTCTCTCTCTCTCTTTCTTAAGCCTCTCAGTGAGAAGGAAGGACCAACAATTATCAATTATCATCTGTTAGAATCCGCAAAAAGGCTGAGAGAAGTCTTCCCTTCGGTCCGCGGATCAGAACCTCCCTGAAGCGCCTCACACTCATCATAATAACCCTAATCATTATAAATATGATCAGGCTATTTATAACAACAATATAAATATTAATATTAATACAATTGTTATTATCAATATTGTTATCATCTATTGTTATTATATAGTATTGTTGTTAATATTGTTGTTGTCTTATCCTTAAATTATTTTGTTTAAATGAATCCATTAGACCAGTTTATATAATTTGTCCCTCCATTAATGTTGGACATCAGAATATTGTGACGTCCCAAATGGTGTATTTTAAAATAATTTCCAGGCCTAATAACGCAGTGATTGGATGGCTCATTATCTGATCACTCGGAGAGTCTACTCATTGTGTATCACTGCTAGAGTGAGCTCCATCCTATCTCCTAATAAAGGGAATCGTAGCACTTTTAATGTTGTAATGGCCTTTCTAGAGCCACTTGATACTTCAAACTTCAATTTTACGGGCGATTGAACTAAGCATGTTCCTGACACAATTGATGTATGTATTAATTTCCTTTAACTGTTGATTAATTAGCCTGTGTGGAAGGCGCAAATTTAACCGTTTGATGCCAATTTGCATATTAATCTAATTGTTCTTGATTATTCCCCGGATCTGTACTGAGTTGTGCTACCTGCTGCCGATACCTGCTGATAGAACACAGGAATCAATCACTCACAACGGGGGTTGGATATCTGGAGGTAGGAAGATTGCTCATTGCTGTGACTGCAGATCGAATATTAACTAACAGGGAGGTTTATAAAGATCTTATTTCTTTACTAAAAGGAGGTTTAAATCGATCCTATTTCTCAACTAAAATGTGGTTTATAAAAATCCAATTTCTTAACTAACAGGAAGTTTACATATATAGGCTATATAAATATATATATATATATATATATATATATATATATATATATATATATATATATATATATATATATATATATATATATATATATATATATATATATATATATATATGTCGCTTATATATATATATATATATATTGGTTAGGGTTAGGGTGACTGCAGAACAAAGGGAGGCATTCAATAGGCCTAATAATATATTAATGATTTAATATAGGCCTATATTTATTGAATAATTATTATTATTAGGCCTATTGATTGAACATATGCGTTTGTTCTACAGTTTTACAAACAACACATGGTGAGAGTGTCGAAAGCACATCCCTGTTTTTTATTTAATATTTTTGGGGTAGTATTTCTTCGTAATAATATAATAAGATAGATATAGGACTCTCACTTTGTCAGATCACTCCGCCACGCACATGATCCGGCCTATTTATCAGGTTGAACGACACCAATTATACCGTTTTGTCAATTACCTGTCGTGTGATTGGCTCAGAATCAGGTGTTTGGACTCCGTCCAGCACGTGAAGCTTTAACGCGAAGACTTGCGCTACGACGGATACGGGAATGACGACCCCTGGTGGCGGCGGACCGAAGGTGCACCATAAGTTTCCCTGAGCAGTGATCTGTAGTCAGACCGTCTGAGGACAGAGTGAATCTTGGGCGAGTTCCTCCATCACAAAAAACAGGCCCAACTTTATTGAGAGAATGACAAATGACAAGTTACAGTAATTTGGTTGAAAATGTTGTAATGTTGGAAATTGTAATGTTGGAAACGGGCCTAAAAGGTCCTCGATTAAATATCATGTCATTAAATATCTCGCAGTGGGCTACCTGCTCCATTGTGTTTGAAAATATCCTTTATTATCTGCCTGATTGTTGTCAGAGATGGTTTATATTATTCTCTCTTCTTCCAACAAGGTGCAGTTAGTTATAATAAATCTTAATCAAGATCAGAAATGTTCTCACGCATTGCGCGATTTTAGTCAGTGAAGACGGTTCCAATCGTAGTTCCCAAACTGCGCACTCTCCGCGCAGCTTTAGTCCTCGACAACACGCTCTCTGCGCCGAGCTGACGTCATCACTATTGGCGGTATTTTGAATCCGGTTTGAACGGATCGGAATCAGAAGGTAATTCAACAACACAGAAGGGTTTTCATCCTTTAATATCTATATTTATATTTATAATACAGTGTTTGTGACTACAGACGTCCTAAAACAGTTTTTTTTGTCTGGTATTCTCAAACGGGGCTCTGAACAAACGGCTCTATAATAATAACACACACACACACACACACACACACACACACACACACACACACACACACACACACACACACACACACACACACACACACACACACACACACACACACACACACACGAGATGAATCCGAGGTTTGCGGACCGTGACAGTCGTCTAGTTTAACGAGGAGACTTTAACGTGATGTTGTTATTCGTTAAGGACATTATCGTCTGCCTTTCTTAAAGCTGATGAACTTGATGTTGCTTTGTTTGCTTTAGATGGACTCCGACCAGGCGGATTTGTCCGGCCCCTCTCCTCTCTTCTCCTCCACTCCCCTCCTCTCCTCTGAGCCTCCTCTCCTTCCCTCGGAGGCTCCGTTGTCAGAAGCTGCTGAGGCTGAACTGCTGGATGGATGTGAAGAACAGTTCACTAACCTGGAGAGGGTGAGGGGGGTGTTGGTGTTGTTCTTGTATTTGTGTTATTGTTGTTAGTGTTATTCTTTATTTGTGTTGTTCTTGTGTTTGTTATTTAGTGTTTGTAACCAAACAACCCAAAAGCATCAACATCACCATGACCTGAAGCCATATATTTCCGTCATTATCTCTCTCAGATTCAGAATGCAATCCTGTCGTGTGAGGCGGATTTCTCTGCTGACCCACAGGAGCAGGTGATCATTGAGTTCATGTTTTAGCATCCCTGAGTTTGGTGTAATGTTGGCTAGGAAGTTTAGCTCCCAGTAATAAAGTTCTTGATTCATTACTTAATGTCGACCACTACATACGCACTTGTTGTAGGTTGTACATCCGGGCACTTAAAAATAGTATTAGCATTGTGAAGTATCTTATCCTAGCTATCTCTGTTGTATATGGGGAATGGTTTAACCTAGCGATTAGTGCTTGGCACTTGGTTCTATGAAAAATTTATTGCAAGTCACTTTGGGTTTTTTTGCTAAACGTCCTGAATGTTAATGCCACTAGCCTGTAAGTCTCCTGAGACTAGAAGCCTAAAGATGTACTCTGCCCAACAAACACCTACATCCAACTTGGAAAGATTTGACATTTCGCAAACTAAAAATAGCTAACCAACCACCCTTAAACGTTGCACTCTGATACAATGTTTGTTGGGGCCGTACAATAACCTTTACATGATCAGAGCATACGCAGTCTAATTGTACCATTAGCCATTTACCTTGGGATAGTAGTTTCACATTATAAAAAGGCAAGATGTTTCGGCCTGCGTTATATTTTCATGATGCATTCGGGGAAAAAAGGTTTTTGGATTCTAGTGCTTAAAATGTGTCATGATGTGATATTCATGCAAAGGATGAATACAATGAATGCATGAACGCATCTCTCAGTCTCTGAACAGGCTGAAGGCCACGGAGGCCGAGCTCGCCCAGTGGCTGCAGATGGAGCCCAGAGGTAAGGGGTTATTCAGTTCAGGTCGTACTTAGAAGAGGGCGGCGTGTGGCTCAGGAGCGGGTTGGTTGGTAACCTGAAGGTTGCTAGTTCGATCCCCGGGTCCTCCCAGTTGAGTGTCGAGGTGTCCCTGAGCGAGACACCTCACCCTGACTGCTACGACGAGCTGACTATCGCCCTGCGTGGTCGACTCGCCGTCGATGTGTGAATGAATGTGTGAATGTGAAGCAAGATTGTGCAGTGCTTTGAGTGGCCACTAGTTAGAAATGCAGTGTATAAATGCAGTCCATTTACTATATAGTCTGCTATAACTACTATATAGCTATAAAGTGGCTTTATTATGATCAGTTGTATAAATTATTGCCTTTTCAGAGAAAATTCATATGCTTGCAATTGTTGCAATAAACGTGCATTGTTTTCCAAAAACACCTTTTGGAAAACAAGGATGTGGCTAACCTTGCATGTCTCAGGCTTCTTTCAGCTCAAAGCTTGTTTTGGAAGTCTCTGCAGAAAGCAGAGTTACTCTCGAGCTCTGAGTCTCGTTTTAATGCATCCTTGGACCAGATTGGAGTCCACCTCTCTGAAGTGTCGGCCTCTGGTGAACTGAAGCTCACCGTCTGCTCTTCTGAACTCTCCCCCCCTCAGTGCTGTCCACCAACCCGGAGATTCTGCTTAATGCTGGGAAAGACGAGGTACGGCAACGTTTCACCTTTGCAGTATAAAGTAAGAAGACAACTGTCCCAAGCAGGATGTTTGTGTTAAAGGACAATTTAGCGGTAGAGAGATAAAAAATGTATAAGATTGTAAAAACTACAAAATGTTAAAGGCAATTTTTGTAAGTGTTTATCTATCTATGTACGTATGTCTAATACACATTATGGGTGGCAGCAATGCTAATTCAATCAATATCAGGATGACAGGAAGTTGAGGTCGATAGTATTAACAGTATATAAATGGACCATTCTACACATTAGCCTTGAGGTCCTCCTTATCACGTGACCTCCCATTCTGTTTGGCTGGAGATGAAGAAGTCATGTGATCAGGAGTCTCTCCAGGCCGCTCTGAGGAGCAGCTCATGGCTCCTATAAACAGCACAGCGTTCCTCCACCAGATGCAGAAGCTGGTCTCGGAGCTGGAGATGATCGCCGCGTGCTGTGAGGCCAAGAGGAACAACCTCGCAGAAACTCTCCAACGGTCTCCTGCTGCCCCCCCCCTTCTCTGCTCTGAATCCATCATGGTGAACGGATTGGGGTGAACGGTGGATAAAGCGTTGGTTCTGCTCCTGCTCTTTAGGGAACAGACGTGGCTCAAGAAGAGGCAAGAGGTGTTGACCGCAGCAACCAATCACGTTGAGCGGCTCAGAATAGAAAGAGAGACTTTGTCAGAGCACAGGTGGGTTCAGTGTGATGAGCCAATGATAATCCAGGGAATAGTTCCCAAAAGTAAGAATCTCTTAAAACGTATAATGCAAGATAAAAGGTCGGAGTGTTCCCCGACGAGCCAATCCTGGAGCTGACCTTGAAGTACCGACCCTAACCCAACCCTGACCTGGGATTCAATTGACCTTGACCCAAGACCTCTCACCCTGACTGCTCCTGACCTGCTGGCTGTCGCCCTGCGTGGCTGACTCCGCCGTCGGGGTGTGAATGTGTGCGTGAGTGTGGGGCAGTATCGTACAGCGCTTTGTTTGGCCACTGGTTAGAAAGGCGCGGCATAAATGCCTTCGGTTTATCGTTAAAGGTTGGGTATGGAATTCGCTTTTTTGGCATTTTTTGCAGAATTACTTGAAATCCTTGTCATAACCCACTTACAGCCACTGAGTTAGAAGTACTGACATGAAAATTAAACAAGTCAATCATCTGTGGAACGGGCAGGGCTCGAAAAACTCCAGAGCCACCGAGTTGCATTGGACAGTAAGTACGTCAATCAAACGGTCGTACTGCACTCCCCCTCCCCCACACGCGACCCCTTCGTGCAGTACTCGTGACCCAGAGCTCGTGACCCAGAGCAAGCTCCTGTTTGTTGTTATCCTGGGGTAGCTACTGGAACTAGTTAATCCACACACCTAGCAGTAGAAGACAATTTCCATGGCAGACAAGACGCCACCATCCCCATGTTGTTTTTTTAATGTTGCCATGTTGTTTAACGAAAACCTACGCTAGCCTGGCTCGCTCTCGCGCATCTGTGTTCGCGCTCGTGCATGATTGCGCGTCCAGGTACTTGGAATGGGTGGAGTCAGAGTCAGCGTTGAAGGAGAGGGGGTAGGACCATTTGAGTTGTGTATTTTCAAAATCTGCTGGCGTTTCGCAAATTCCATACCCAACCTTTAAGCATTTGACCCCTGATGTGTCATTAGCTGAACTGCCCTCCTGTCCTGACAGTATCACCAGTGTGCTGCTGGACATCAAGAAAAAGATCAAGAAGATGAAGAGCTACTACGACCAGCTGACGGAGGTGCTCGCGGACATCCTGGCGAACCACTTCCCCCTCCCCACGGCCGACGCCAGCGCCGGCAAGAGGAAGAAGGTGAAGACGGCCACCGACGACGACAGACAGACCTCTCCTCAATGTGTTCTGAACCAAGCGAGTGTGGCTAATTACCCATCTTGTTACTCTGCAGAACGTGCTGCCGGATCAGAACGACAATCTGATATCGCTGAACAAGATTCTGGAGGTGAGCGTGGGTTCAGTGCTCCGTGCTCTACCGCCGGTGGACTGATTGAGACGAATGGGGGATCATTAGTCCCCATGACGATGGAGAGGATTCATTAAACACGTCATTCCTTAAACAGAAGCCTGTTGTTACAGTAGGGGTGCTGTGGGGGAGTACCACGCTCTGGATGATTAATACCGCTTCACTCACAGCAGCTGTCACAACACAACGCACCAGGCAAATCACCCGCAGTGATTAGCATCAAACGAGGGAGTAGCACTGAGTGTGTTGACAATAACTCATGGAGGAGGAGCTGTGTGCTGCTAAACATTGGATCCCCATTTAATTCAATTCAATTTCAAGTTCAATTCAATGTTATTTGTATAGCCCTTAATCACAGGTCCAGTCTTAAAGGGCTTAACAGGCCATACATGTATCAACCCCCCCTGACCCTAACCCCCAGAGGGCAAGAGAAAACTCCCTTATTAGCAAGGAAGGAATCTAGAGGAGAAACACAGAGTGGGGGATCCCTCCTTCAGAGTGGAGGGATCCCTCCTTCAGAGGGGGGGGTCCCTCCTTCAGAGGGGGGGATCCCTCCTTCAGAGTGGGGGGTCCCTCCTTCAGAGGGGGGGGTCCCTCCTTCAGAGTGGGGGATCCCTCCTTCAGAGGGGGGGGGGGGGGGTCCCTCCTTCAGAGGGGGGGTCCTTCCTTCCAGGGGTGGTCAGGAATGCAATGGGGGCCATAGTTGAAGAACATACATACAGGCCAAACTTTCTAAATGGGTGATGGGGTGCTGGCCGGTCAACTGTAACCCTGCGTTCACACCAAAAGATGCATTTGCTGCCCGTACGCGTTGTCGCCGAAGTTTTGCGGCGCAGCAAAACTTCTGCTGCGCCGCAAAGGTTTCTCCTCCCCTGGACAGGCATTTGGCTCTGCTCAGTCTCTCACACACACACACACACACACACACACACACACACACACACACACACACACACACACACACACACACACACACACACACACACACACACACACACACACACACACACACACACACACACAAAACCAGCAAAAACATGACACTGCAACATTGCCCAATGTTGTCACAATGGACATGGGACAACGGCAGAGGACATGTTTATTGCCAAATGTCTGCAAGGATTGGTTTACAAGAGAGATAGTAAAGTGGTGCAAAACAGTTAAATTATTCACTCATGTAAACACGTTACCTACTGTTACCAATGGGCCATCGTAACAAATCGCCTGCTCGGCATGCTATGCATACATGGATGAAGCTTTGAAGGGGACGCAAAACACAGCTTTGGCAACGCTGTTTAACGCTGATTGGCTGTCATCACGCGTTTGCTGCCGAAAAGTTGAAATATTTCAACTCGAGCAGCATTTGTCGCGCCGCTAAAATACGTGAACGCGCCGCAAATCAAATTTTGCTGCCGGTTTTCTCGGTAGGAAGTGGTCCGGCAGCAAACCCGCAACGCGTCTCTACATTCACTTTGCATGGGATCGTGCTGCGCGGCAACTTTTTGCATATTTTGGCGTGAACGCTGGGTGAGGAGAACCAAATTTAAACGCTTTTTTAATTTATTCTTTTGGTAAGTATCTGAAAATTATCTGTGGTTCCGTATCGTATCGTGGGGTACCCTGTGACTCCATCGTATCGTGGGGTACCCTGTGACTCCATCGTATCGTGGGGTACCCTGTGACTGTCGTATCGTGGGGTACCCTGTGACTCCATCGTATCGTGGGGTACCCTGTGACTATCGTATCGTGGGGTACCCTGTGACTATCGTATCGTGGGGTACCCTGTGACTCCATCGTATCGTGGGGTACCCTGTGACTCCATCGTATCGTGGGGTACCCTGTGACTCCATCGTATCGTGGGGTACCCTGTGACTGTCGTATCGTGGGGTACCCTGTGACTATCGTATCGTGGGGTACCCTGTGACTCTATCGTATCGTGGGGTACCCTGTGACTATCGTATCGTGGAGTACCCTGTGACTCTATCGTATCCTGTGGTACCCTGTGACTCCATCGTATCGTGGGGTACCCTGTGACTATCGTATTGTGGGGTACCCTGTGACTCTATCGTATCCTGTGGTACCCTGTGACTATCGTATTGTGGGGTACCCTGTGACTCTGTCTCGTATCGTGGGGTACCCTGTGACTCCATCGTATCGTGGGGTACCCTGTGACTATCGTATCGTGGGGTACCCTGTGACTATCATATCGTGGCGTACCCTGTGACTCTATCGTATCGTGGGGTACCCTGTGACTCTGTCTCGTATCGTGGGGTACCCTGTGACTCTATCGTATCGTGGGGTACCCTGTGACTCTGTCTCATATCGTGGGGTACCCTGTGACTCTGTCTCGTATCGTGGGGTACCCTGTGACTCCATCGTATCGTGGGGTACCCTGTGACTATCGTATCGTGGGGTACCCTGTGACTCTATCGTATCCTGGGGTACCCTGTGACTCTTTATCGTATCGTGGGGTACCCTGTGACTCTGTATCGTGGGGTACCCTGTGACTCTGAAATATATGGTGGGGTACCCTGTGACTCTGTCTCGTATCGTGGGGTACCCTGTGACTCTGTCGTATCGTGGGGTACCCTGTGACTCTGTATCGTACTGTAACCCCCCCCCCCCCCCCCCCCCCCAAGCTGCTGATGAACCGGACCCTCCAGAGCCCCCACGACCCGTACGTGGCGGCGGACGAGCGCTTCTGGCCCCCCTACGTGGAGATGCTGCTCCGGTACAGCATAGCCGTGAGACACCCCGAGAACAGCGGCCTGATCCGCCTGGAGAGCTTCTGCTAGCGCTAAGCACAAGCTATCGTATGCTACCACAGCTAATAAGGCTATTGTATGCTACAACAGCTAATTAATACTATTGTAACAGCACTCTCTAAACTTGAATAAAATGTAATTAAATCCTTAATGTGTATTATATAACACTGCTTTCAATGTCATTGAGGTGTTTTGCTTTTAATAATATCGTGTTGTCATTTCAAATGTTCTCTCAAATGTTTTTGAACTATTCTTGATATTTATCAATAAAAAACCTGGATGTACTGTATTATTAATTTACTTGTAGGTGTTTAATTATTTTACGTCTATTTTATTTTATTGTTTATTTAGAATTGGTTTTAGTAGTAGTAACTTAAGTATTCTTATTTTTTGTTTGTTACATTTTTTATATACTTAAATTCCAGGAAATATTATGTTTCAATGAATAACATCTCAATACTCTTGCCACAGATAATTAATAATTCTGATGAAAACGCGTGTAGAATATGAGCTGTATGACCTAAAATGTGAGTTAAATAACTAAATAAACTCCTGTATAATAACTAAATAAACACCTAAATAAAGATCAATGGACGGGTGAACGTGTCAACACTCACGTCACACCCCTTCGTCCAATCAGCGCGGCCTATTCCGAGAGTACGTCACACCATTACGTCCAATCAGCGCGGCCCATTCCGGAGAGGCTCAAGTACTCATGTGGGTGGAAACTCATCCGCTTCCGGGTGTTTTTCTTATTTCCACGGAGGCGATCGGCTCTTCCGATTATGGTCTTTCACCTCAAAGTTATCGACTTTGAGCATTGAGAACTTCAGCGAGCCTCGCATCCTCCTCTCCTCCGGTCCAGATCACCATGACGACCCGCTCGGAGCGGGAGAAGAGCCTGAAGCTCAACGAGCAGCACCAGGTCATCCTGGCCGCCCTACTGCGGGAGGACGACAACAAGTACTGCGCCGACTGCGAGGCCAAAGGTACGGCTCACCTGTCTCACCCTCTCAATCTCTCATCATCGCGATCCGTCCACTGACAGCAGAGTGGGAACACAACGGGGGTCTAGCTTGTAGCTTGTGGCTAACACTCGGAGCTAACAGAGAGTCAGAGTAGCGGTGTCAGCTGACTGCTCACTTCCCCTTCAGCACAGCGCAGTATGGCTAGCTGCTCCCCGGACTGAACCAACAGCATCGCCATATGGTACCAAGCCCTCCGTATGAGTCTGTTGGTCCAGAGGAGCAGAACGTTTCAGTCTGGATGTGAATTCCAGTCCATTTGAGTCGCATTGAAAGAATGCAGCCCTCGAGCCAAGAGGAGAGGTTCCTGCGTGATGGCGCATGCTCATCCTTCAGGTCCACGCTCATCCCTGCTTTCAACCCCTCTCTCCTCCCTCTCTCCTCCCTTCT
Source organism: Gadus morhua (assembly GCF_902167405.1). Lineage (NCBI taxonomy): Eukaryota > Metazoa > Chordata > Actinopteri > Gadiformes > Gadidae > Gadus > Gadus morhua. The sequence continues at coordinate 30,203,970 of NC_044050.1, read as the reverse complement.
CTCCCCTCCTCTCCTCCCTCCTCCCCTCTCTCCTCTCCTCTCTCCTCCCAGGTCCCCGGTGGGCCTCCTGGAACCTGGGAGTGTTCATCTGTATCCGGTGCGCTGGGATCCACAGGAACCTGGGAGTCCACATATCACGGGTGAAGTCGGTCAACCTGGACCAGTGGACCTCCGAGCAGATCCAGGTAACACCTGAGACGTCACGGTGGATGGAACGACTAAACAGTACTGAGCATTGTGGAGCGTCCTATCCTAGCTATCTGTGTTGTATACGGGGAATGGGTTAACCTAGTGATGGTTAGTGGTTTGCGATATATTGTTGTTTCTCTTCCTTCTGACGGATGGACTTATTGTAAGGCGCTTTGGATAAAAGCGTCTGATAAATACCCTGAATGTTAATGTAATCATGGTCAAATGATAATCAATAGTGCAAGGGTCTCCATTATTGGAATTTAATTAACTGACGGTAAATATATGAGCTGCGTTGGCTAAACTTTGGATATCTTTGTGTTTCAGAGTATACAGGATATGGGAAACACCCGGGCGAGAAAACGCTACGAGGCCAATCTTCCAGAGAGCTTCAGAAGGCCTCAGACAGACCAGTATCCTTCAGTCGAGAGAGAGACACACACACACACACACACACACACACACACACACACACACACACACACACACACACACACACACACACACACACACACACACTGTGGTTTCCCCCTTAACTTTGACCTCAGAGCTGTGGAATTCTTCATCAGGGACAAATATGAGAAGAAGAAATACTTCAGCAAGAACGTGACCAACGGAGGCAGTGTAAGCACAGCGAACCACACTCCGTTTACAGAACTGCGGCTCACAGTTCACCATCCCTTCTGCTCAGACTCATTTCTTTGTTACAAAGTGCTGTCATTTTTCACAAAGCTCATTACAAGAAGCGTCTGATCCATCCAATGAAGGGACGTTTTCCTAACAAAATGCATCATTAAAGCAAATCCCCGACAGCAGAGGGTTTTCTAAACGGGTCGCGTGTTTCAGGCCGCACCGGGCTCTAGATGAGCTTTGGTTATTTCTGCTGGATTTCCATACCCGTATGTAAAGGTGCTGCAGGGTGAACTGACCAATAGGGCGGCTTGTTTCTCTCTCCAGCCAAAGGAGAAGGAAATGAAGAGGGAGAAGGAGGCAGAACGAGGGAGCAAGTCGTCCTCCTCCTCTAAGGTAGGCTGTCGCACAGCCGCTCCTGATTGGAGGAATTGCTCCTTCATTCACTCCTGATGGGAAGTGACCTCAGATTGATCGTTTTCCTGTTTCTGTTCCAGAGTGAAGATTGTCGACCCGTCCCCAAAATCAGCCCTCTGAAGAGTTCAGAGAACAGCGTTAACCTGCTGGGCCTCGGTGAGTCCGTCCTTCTGTCCGTGTCCCTCTCTTTCTCTTTAATACATTAATTTACTGATCATCAAACGTCCAAATGGATCTCCTCAGATGTTCCCCCGGCCGCGTCGACCAACAGCTCCACGAGCCAGAACAACAACGACCTGGACATCTTCGGCCCCATGGTCTCCAACCCGCTGCCGGTGGCCAGCCCAGCGGCGCACTTCACTCAGGTACAAACCACCGCCTCACCAGGCCTCCTCTGAAGGCCTCCTCTGAAGGCCTCCTCTGAAGGCCTCCTCTGAAGGCCTCCTTCACTGGAGGAGGTGAAGGAGTAGGGGATGGAGTAGGGGATGGAGTAGGGGATGGAGTAGGGGATGGAGTAGGGGATGGAGTAGGGGATGGAGTAGGGGATGGAGTAGGGGATGGAGTAGGAGGAGGTGGCCGTGCAGCTAGGGTCAGGGTTTTTCAGGGGAGTATTCGCTCCTCTGTAAACTACTGTGTAATAATACACAATCCCTGTCATATTATGGGATGGATTGAATATGGACCCATGCACAGATGGACGGCGAGGTTGATACCAACGCGTTACCCATCAGATATCGTTTATGAACTCAGAGATGAACAGTGGGTATTAGTGTCTCTGATCTGAGAGGTAAACTGCATTCTCTAACCAGCGGCCGCTCAAAGCGCTGTACAACACTGCCTGACTTTCACTCATTCACCCATCCCCCCCCCCCGACGGCGGAGTCAGCCCCGCAGGGCGACAGCCAGCTGGTCAGCAGCAGTCAGGGTGAGGCGTCTCGCTCAGGGACACCTCCACACTCAGCTAGGAGGAGCCGGGGATCGAACCAGCGACCTTCCGGTCACCAGCCGACCCACTCTGCCTCCTGAGCCGTCCGTAACCCCTGTGCTTCGTTTCAGGCTGGTTCCTTGGACCCCGCGAGCGCCCCGCCCCAGGCCGGGGCCGGGGCGGCGCTGGCGGGCCTGACCACCTCGGGGTCCTGCCAGGCAGAGCTCGACCTCTTCGGCGACGGCGGCGGCGCCAAGGGGGATGACCCGGCCAAGAAGACCCTGAGCAAGGACTCCATCCTGTCGCTGTACGGGAACAGCAGCCAGCAGAGTCCCAACGGTGAGGGGGGGGGGGGGGGGGGGGTCTCTGTAGGGCAGCTAATCCAGTGTTGAACGGGTCCAGTGTGTAAATCGGATGTGAGTCAGCGGTTGATGTGCCGTGTGCTCCCCTTTCTACAGTGAGCCGTCCGTGTGCACAATACTACTGTACTGCATGCCCCCCCCCCCCCCTCCTGCTCGCGCCCTCGTGACCTTTGGACGTGCGATCACTCGCGTCACGCTCCAAACCGGTCGGTGCTCCTGTCGGCTGCGGCTGTTTACCCAAACGCTGTCGTTCAACACGGAGGGTTTGACGTCCGTCTGTCCCTCTATTGCTCTACGTCTATCATGTTTCTGGATCCATAACAAACTGAAGAACTCCCAGCATGCCTTGTGGACCCAATGTCCTCTGGCCAGAGTCATGTTCAGGACGTCTTCAGTGGTTCTCACTGCAGGAGGTCTGTGTTTACGAGGACCTCAAACGGGACGAGAGATGGATGTGTTGGTTCAGATTGAGTCCCAACGCACAGAAACCAAGAGTTAGATCGGTTAGATCGGCTACGGGCAACATGTTAGTGACAGGTGACGGAATCCGCAGGCTAATGCAGTGGTCTTAACATGTTCCCCACATGTGAAGGAAACCACAGGCTAATGCAGGCGCCTTCACATGTTCCCCTCATGTGAATGTTTTTTACTCTCCTTAGTGAACACCTATCTGAGTTGAGTGGACGAGTTGCATTTCATTTTCACCAGAGGCCATTCACTGTTTCATAAACGAAAGGCGGAGAGGTCCTCCCAAAAGGCCTGTCTCTGCCACGGGCCAGGTCTCATGAAGCAGTGAACTCCTCTCTTCTCTTATCTCAGTGGAACACTTGGAGCTAATCAGCCCCACTGCAGTCAGCCGAACGGACGCTGGCTTTGTATGTTTATCTTCAGGACTGCAGGCCCGGGGGCAAACCTGTAGAGAGGCGGTTAGCCGGTATCAACCAGTCGAGCAGCTCGGTCTGATGTCCAGAGGTCGCCGGGGCGCTGCGAGAGAACACAGCCCGGAGCGAACACACGGCTGTCAGACTGTTACATTACATTAAGGGGTTTCTGCAGACGCTTTTAACCAAAGCTACCTACAACCATTCATGAACACATTCCCACACCGACGGCGGAGTCAGCCCCGCAGGGCGACAGCCAGCTGGTCAGGAGCAGTCAGGGTGAGGCGTCTCGCTCAGGGACACCTCCACACTCTGACGTGAGGCTGTCTCTTTTCCCGTTCAGTTGAAGCGTTCCACCGGGCGGTTTCTGGAGCTCGCTCCAGAGCTCTGGTTGAACTGAGAGGAGTTTAAGTTACTGATCCAGGTGTCACCTGATCATGAAAGACCGGCGTTCATTACCCAGTCCCTGTTGGACGGCTTCTTCCATACAACTCCACACACACAGAGAACCTCAGCTGACGCGCACACACACACACACACACACACACACACACACACACACACACACACACACACACACACACACACACACACACACACACACACACACACACACACACACACACACACACAGGGAACCTCAGCTGAAACACTTGTTTACTTTAGAAGACGGCCTTTCCCTGTAGCCACTGCCTTTGATCAATGGGATTTAGAAGTTGAGTTGAACAAAGGAAACCTCATGCAGCTCCTTTGACTAATTTCACTGGCTCAGAGTTCACCTGGACCCTGCCTACTAGCCTCCCCCCTTAACCCCCTCCCCCCTCTTACACACTCATGTACGCCCTGGCACAAAACAGTACTTAGCATTGTGTAGCATCTTACCCTAGCTAGCTCTGTTGTAAACGGGGGATGGGTTAACCTAGTGATGGTTAGTGCTTGTCTCTCTGGCTGAAGGCGTCGGCTGACCGCCCTGAAGGTAAACGTCCTCCCCTCTTCCCTCCCCTCTCCCAGCCGGTATGTACATGGGCCCGTCCCAGATGCAGTTCCCGGTCCAGGCGCCGGCGGGATACCAGGGGTACCCGGGCATGGGGGGCGCCCCCCCCTCCACGGTGATGGGCGCCATGATGGGCCAGGGCGGGGCCGCCATGATGGCGCCCAACTCGGGCATGATGGTGGGGATGACCATGCCCAACGGCTTCATGGGGAACCCCCACGCCGGGCTGATGGGCGTGGCCCCCGGGATGATGGGGGGTCCCGGGGGCGGGGCCATGCCCTCGGGGATGATGGCGGCGCCGGGCATGTACGCCATCAACCCCGCGCAGCAGGGCCAGTGGAGCATCGGGCAGGTAGGGGTCACACACACACCCCCCGGGGGTGGGGGGCGTGTACGCCATCAACCCCGCGCAGCAGGGCCAGTGGAGCATCGGGCAGGTAGGGGTCACACACACACCCCCCGGGGGTGGGGGGCGTGTACGCCATCAACCCCGCGCAGCAGGGCCAGTGGAGCATCGGGCAGGTAGGGGTCACACACACACCCCCCGGGGGTGGGGGGCGTGTACGCCATCAACCCCGCGCAGCAGGGCCAGTGGAGCATCGGGCAGGTAGGGGTCACACACACACCCCCCGGGGGTGGGGGGCGTGTACGCCATCAACCCCGCGCAGCAGGGCCAGTGGAGCATCGGGCAGGTAGGGGTCACGCACATGAGGGATCATGAACACACTGCCCGTTGAGCCCTCTGAGACTGGACCTGGGATGAAGCGCTGTAGAAACACAATGGAATCAGTACGACGATACCCCGTGACGTCACGACGCGCTCCTCCGGGGGGCAGAAGTCGACGCGTTGTCCGATGGTCCCACTAGCGAACGAGCCCTCCAGGATCAGGAAAACACAGGGAATGGCTTAATGAGGGGTGCTACGGGACGCCTCATTAATATATATATTATATTATATTGATTAACATTATTTATTTCACGGGTCTTTTCAATGTTCCGTTCACTTGCAAGGGCACTTCACAACTTCCGGCGGTCAATTATTTTTGGATAATTCATTGGCAACGGATGAATAATGACCGCTGTCAAGGTAAACAAAAGGACTTTTTGCCTTTGGTATCACTCCGCACGTAGTCCGGTAAATAAGCGGGATATGTATCAACCCAAGCGCTGTCGGTTGCTAAGCGACAACGTCAACGTCTTGGGCGGACATTTTCTCTGCTGATCAACACTATGAATGCTGGTAGCAAATACATCGTAAATGAATGGTTTCGTTTTGGCAAGTAGCCGTGTAATAAGCGGGATAATGTATAGAAAGTCGCCGGCCATTATCGTAAAATAAGCCCCTTCATGGCGAAGCAAGACACCTCCGCTGCGCGTCGGTGTCCTGTTCGCCTTGTCGGGGCTTATTTTCTCTAATGACCGGCGGTCTATACATTATCCCTTACATATTGTTCACTCGACGCCTCCGGGCGGGGGAACGCGGGCGGCCCCCACTGACCTGATAGTTCCAGTACAGGAAGGGAAGCCGGAGCGCCGCTGGCGGGTCGAGCCCTCAGACGGGGGTCTCCAGGGGGGTCTCCCCGGTGGTCTCCACGCTGACCTCCTCTCTCCCGCTCCAGATGAACCAGCAGATGTCGGGGATGGCGCTGAACGGGCCGGGGGGGGCCATGGCCTTCGGGCAGCCGGCCTCGGGGATGGGCGGCTGGGCGGCGTCCGGCCAGACCATGAGCACCCAGCTCTGGAAGTGAGCAGGAGCGAGGAGCTGGCGCCGGGCGAGGAGCGAGGAGCTGGCGCCGGGCGAGGAGCGAGGAGACGCGCAGCGACCGTCCCACGAGCCTCCGAACTGACGCCCGCTCCCAGCAGCCCAACCAACCCAATGTGGAAACGTTCTCTTTCTCTCCCTTTCTTTCTCTCCCTTTCTTTCTCTCTCTCTTTCTCTTTCTCTCTCTCTCTCTGTCTCTCTCTCTCTCTCTCTCTCTCTCTCTGTCTCTCTCTCTCTCTCTTTCTCTCTCTCCCTCTCTTTCTCTCTCTCTCTTTCTCTTTCTCTCTCTCTCTCTGTGTCTCTCTCTCTCTGTGTGTTTGAGTGAGTGCAGTGGACGTCGTAACTGCAGCGCAGGCTCGCAGTGTCCGCCTGTCGTATGTTATTTTATTTTTTGATTATGATTATTTTTTTATTTGAATGGAAATCGCATAAGGAAACAGAAGTCTGGACGCGATGGCCGTCCACACATCACCGAGGCTACACCGGGTCACCATGCTTTTACTGTTCACTGTTTCATTCTCAGAGTATAGAAGATGAATAGTATTTAACGGGAGAAGGCGTGGCTCCCCCTGTACAGCACTGTCTACCCCTCTTTTAAACTACCTGTGGTCCCCCTATAAGGAATAAAGTACGATACCCCCCCACTCTGCGTCGTGCGTCGTCGTGGTTACCTAGCGATGTCCGCACCTCGCTTCACTCTGTCTGCACCTCGCTTCACTCTGTCTGCGTTGGTCGATTTAGTCCGCATGAACCCAACTGGCTCCTGCGGAAGAGGATTGGGGAGTTTTGACTTTAAACTCAGAATTATGACTTAAAAAAATATGAGATGTGGTCCTTATCCTCTTCCTTAGCGTCCGTCGACTGGGACAGGTTGACGTTTTATACTGATGTATTACTGGCCAATGGGTTTGGTCTTTGCATAAATGGGGTTTTGTGATTGGCTGGTGTGGTTAGGGGGTCTTACATTCACATTACATTTACATTCAGGGCGTTTAGCAGACGCTCGTATCCAAAGCGACTTACAATAAGTACATTTGTCAGAAGAACGAAACACCAATATATCTGACGGGACAGTAACGCCCCGTGCCCACTACCTCCTTCAGTCAACGGGGGTGGGAAGGCGTGGCTGACTGATGGGGGAGTAGTCTTTGCAGAGGCATTTTTCAACCTCTTGACTGAGCCGAAGGCTCCAACGGAACGGACGGATCCACAATGCATTGCGCGTCCGTCCCCATTAAAGTCAATGGGGATCACGCAACGGACGGAGGTAGTGGGCACGGGGCGTAAGGATGTTCATAGAACCAAGTGCCAAGCACTATAAAAATCACTAGGTTAACCAATTCCCCGTATACAACAGAGATAAGCTATAAGATAAGATGCTGCACACTGACAAATTCTAATACTCTAATTAATAGTACAGTGTCATTAATAGTAGGCCTACATTGTGGTGGTTAACATAATTCACCCACGGAACTATGGGTGGGGGGCGTGTTTAGCACGGACCCTTTTAGCGGACGGAACGACCGTCCAGTTCAGTCCGGTTTGACTTTACGAATGAACGTTTTATTGTGTTGTGTTCATTAAAACTTTGTGCTGGATACTCCGCCTCCGACTCCCGTCTCTCGGCACTACACTGGTGACCCCGACGTAGGTCTCGCTGAAGCTTCAGAGACAGGGTTAATTTTGTCAGCTATTTTAGATTTAGTCTTAGTCTTTTGACGAAAATGCTTATTATATTTAGTCACATTTTAGTCATTGTTTTCCTTTGTAGTTTTAGTCTAGTTTTAGTCGCCGAAAAGTCCTTACATTTTAGTCAACTTTTAGTCATTACTTTTAGTCAAAATGTTTTCTCTTTTTAAACTAGTTCAATTAGGCTAACCCTATATATATGGACACCTGCTAAGTTGTTCCACTCAACTGTGTTCGAAATCGTTCCCTATCATGGATGTAGTGCACTAAATAGGGTGCACGCCATTTTGTAGGGTGTTCGAATTCTCAGTGGTCCACTATATAGGGCACTATATAGTGGACTTAAAATAGGGTACATACGATGTTCCCTACATGTTACTCCCGTATACCACAATGCAATGCGGTCGCGTTTTCCCGGAGGAGAAGAAGAAGCTGAACAACCGCGAAAACGAATACATTTAATGATGGAGTCTCCGGCTTTCGTTTAGAAATGTCAACAATTTATTTGGGATTTAACATCGAATATTTAACATTCAAAATTAATTAAACAAGGAAATGTATCATTCAACATCAATACAACCTCCAGCTTTCGTCGTGAGTGCCCGGTTTGTTTACATGATGTTGGCGCATCTGTCTGCGTCACACAAATACCCGGCGCATTTACTGCCGCAAATGACGTTTAGAAATCCTAAGCGTAGTGTCCGAATTCTCGTTTGATCGTTCCCTAAATAGTGGACTATATCATGAACACTATATAGGGAATACTGAGTGAGTGGATAGGGAACGATTTCGAACACAGAGTACTAAAGTGAAAACGTTACGTTGTCCTGGCAACCGGATTTTCAGTTCTAAACAACCGAACGAGAGATGGCGTTTTCCATTGCTTCCATGTGTTGTTTCTTTCAAAATTAAAATAAATAAATTTCAAGAGGTGAAAATCACCACCAATCGAAAAATGTCGAGGCGTTCATGCATTCCCCTGGGGTATTAAAATGAAAAGTTTGTAAACGTTAGTTTAGTTTAGTTTAGTTTTTTTTTTAACATGAAGACAATCTATTCTCAATATTACTTACATCATTGGTAAAGCAAACTCACAAATCAATTCGCAAAAAGATTGTTCCTTTTCTATAAAAGGTTTGTGTGGCATAGGATTTCCCCTTGTTCATTTGGTTTGTGTAGAACCGAAAATCTGTTGCTATCGAAACGTGACGTCACACTTTAGTACTCTTGTCTGGTCAGCCTTCAAAACGATAGCTGGTAAATTGTGAAAAATGCACTGTAATCAGAAAACGCGGTTATATGCTATAAATCCTATTGTATCTTGGGTATAAAGGCTGGGACGAATTTCAAAGTCCACCTTATGTTGAAGTATAGACCGTGGCGATTCCCATTGAAACTAATGGCACGGTGATTTTCTTCAAAACGAGAGCCGGTAAATTGTGAAAAAAGAATTAAACTAATCAGACAACGCGGTTATATGCTATAGACCCTAATATCTGTGGAATAAAAGCTGGGAAGAATTTCGAATCATAAATATGTACAATGCATAACGTTAGCTCATAGCTGAGTGGACTATACCTCCTGTTGCCAAGTCGTAGCTAAGGTCCGTCCTATTTACTGGAGGAGTGAACAGTTTCATAAGAACATTACGGGAGTGTACTGATAGGAAAATATCATGCATTTTGAATGTCCAAATAGCACACCCCTAACATTTTCGTCCCGTCTCATCTTGTCCACGAAGACAAAATGACATGTCGTCATAGTTTTTATTTTATCAAAGATCAATTTTTTGCTCGTCAACGTCTCGTCTTAGTCACGGAAAAAAGGTTGTTGACGAACATTTTTCGTCATATTTTTCATTAACGAAATTAACACTGTTCAGAGACCAAGACGAACATGGCGAATAATGCTTTTATTAAGTTGTCGGAGTTCTGGGAGTTTTCACAGACGGCGTGGTTCCCGCAGACGGAGGCGCAGTTCGCCATCCGTGACGTCACGGACGACACCACACGCTACTACCACGTCGTGTCGGCGCTGGGGAGATCCACTGCAACCCGGGCGGCGAATTTCATAGCGAATCCCCCGGACCACGGCAAGTACAGGGACCTCAAAGCCTTCCTCTTGAAGACTTTTGGATTGTCGCAGTCGGAGCGGGCCCAACGCTTGTTGGCTATTCGGGGCCTTGGGGACAGCAAACCCTCTGAGCATATGGAGATGATGCTCAACCTGCTGGGTGCGGAAGAACCTAACTTCCTCTTCATGGAGCTCTTCCTCCAACACATGCCACCGCAGGTCCGGACGGCGCCTGGGGCACGAGGATTACTGAGCCACACGCAGTTTCGCACCCGAAGTGCTAGCCCCAACACGCAGTGCCTACCCACCGGACAGTGACAGGCTAACCAACAGAGCCCCAGTGGCCCCCGATGGCAGTGCCAGCAATGGTATGTGCTATTTTCACGCGCGTTTCGGTGCTAAGGCAAAGAGGTGCCGGTCCCCGTGCAACTTCAAGCTGACGGGAAACGGCACGGCTTGCGCTCATTAGTGGCCGTGAGTGCAGGCACGTCAACCCGGCTATTGTTCATCAGGGACACTCTCTCCGGCCGCGATTTTCTTTGCGACACTGGCGCTCAGAGGAGCGTCCTGCCGGCTACGGTGGACTGCCGGCACCGCCCCTGGCGTCCATGGTCCACAGTTGAGGTCCGCTAACGACTCACCCATCCGCACGTATGGTACAAAGGCCGCGGACCTGTGCTTTGGAGCCCAGCGATTCAGGTGGGATTATGTCACGGCCGACATCTCCTTTCCCCTCCTCGGCGCAGATATCCTTTGTGCGCACAATCTGCTTGTAGACGTGAAAAAACAACCCCCTGGTGGCCGCACGGACCTTCTCATCGTTTGAATGTGCCCGAGCGGCTTACGGCGGGCTCTCCAGCTCCCTCTCAGAGGGGGACGATTATCAACGCCTGCTCAGGGAGTTCCCCGGTATAACCCGACCTACCTTTTCCGCGGTCATGGCGAAGACAGCGGTGGTGACGCCGTTCGGGTTATTCGAGTTCCTGCGTATGCCGTTCGGGCTCAAGAACGTGGCTCAGACCTTCCAGCGGTTAATGGACTCGGTGCTCAGGGGGATGCCCTTTGTTTTCTTTTATTTGGGCGACATCCCGGTCGCCAGATCCTCCGAAAAGGAGCACCAGGGTCACCTACGCGACCTCTTCATATGGCTCGACCAGCACGGGCTAATCATCAACAAGGCGAAGTGCCTGTTCGGGTTGTCCTCCATCCACTTCCTGGGGCATCTCATCAATAAAGAGGGGGCCGCCCCTCTTCCGTCGAAGGTGGAGGCAATTTCTGCTTTCCCCGCCGACACACGGCTCGGGTGCTCCGGGAATTCCTGGGGATGGTGACGTTTTACCACCGGTTCATCCGCCAGGCGGCTCACGTCATGCGCCCGCTGTACGGGGCTCTCAAGGACAAGTCCCCTAGCCAGGCTGTCGACTGGACGGCGGAGAGGGAGAAGGCGTTCGAGGCCACGAAGGCCGCCTTGGGCAAAGCCGCAATGTTGGCCCATCCGTCGTATGATGCCCCAATCGCCATCACCACCGACGCGTCTGACTACGCCGTCGGCGCAGTGCACGAGCAATGGGTCGATGGTGCCTGGCAGCCGCTCGCCTTTTCAGTCGCCAGTTGACCCCCAGGGAGCGCAAATACAGCGCGTTCGACAGGGAACTCCTTGGACTCTGGCTGGCGATCCGCCATTTCGGGTTCCTCCTGGAAGGACGAGAGTTTGCGGCTTTCGTGGATCACAAGCCTCTGACATTCTGCATGTCCAAGGTGGCGGAGCCGTGGTCTGCCCGGCAGCAGCGTCAGCTTGCTTACATCTCTGAGTACACCACGGACATCCGACACATTGCTGGCAAGTCTAACGTGGTCGCAGACTGCCTCTCGAGAACGGTCATCGGGGCCGTCCAACTGGGCCTGGATTACATCCGCATGAGCGTGTACCAGGCCTCCGACCATGGGGTCCAGGCCCCGAGGGATTCGGACACAGGATTGCGCCTGGAGGAGGTTGCGGTTGGCGGATCGGACGTGAAGCCATGGTGCGACGTCTCCACAGGCCAGCCTCGACCGCGGGTCCCGGTGTCCTGGCGCCGGCCCGTTTTTGAGGCTTTGCATGGCCTTTCCCGCCCCGGCAGGAAGCCGTCTGTGAAATTGGTTTCCCAGAGGTTTGTGTGGCAGGAGCTTAGGAAGGACGTTAGTGCTTGGGTCAGCTCATGCGTTGACTGTCAACGGTCCAAGGTGCACCGCCATATTAAGGCCCCCCTTGGGAGAGTTTACTGTTCCCGAAAGGAGGTTCGACCACGTCAACGTCGTCCTGGTGGGACCACTTCCCTCCTCTCACGGGTTCACCTACCTCTTCACCATGGTCGACAGGACGACCCGCTGGCCTGAAGCTGTTCCCCTCTCCTCGACGCGTGGCGCGCGCGTTCATCGGCACATGGGTCGCGCGCTTTGGGACTCCTTCAGACCTCTCCTCGGACCGGGGCTCGCAGTTCACCTCGGAACTCTGGAACGCGGTGGCTGAGGGGTTGGGGGTCAAGCTGCACCGGACTACCGCCTATCATCCCCAGGCGAACGGGTTTTGTTCGAACGTTTCCACCGTTCCATGAAGGCAGCCCTACGGGCCAGCTTGAAGGACGGCGACTGGGTAGATAGGCTGCCATGGGTGATGCTCGGCCTCAGGTGCGCCCCTAAGGAGGACCTGCAGTCCTCTTCGGCGGGGCTTGTCTACGGGCAGGCCCTACGAGTGCCAGGCGATTTTATTCCTGACGCCTCGGTTCCCTGGTCGGCGGACAGACAACGTTCATCCCTGCTGGAAACCGCTAAGGTTTTCGCGCCTGTTCCCACGTCGCACCACGGCACTCCCACTTTCCGCATGCCCCCCGATCTGCGCACGGTGGACTATGTTTTCATTCTCCACGACGCCCACCGTGGTCCCCTACGCCCTCCTTACGATTGCCCGTTCAGGGTTTTGAGCCACGGAGACAAGTGCCTGGTGGTGGACGTCGGGGGTAGGCCTGAGACCGTTTCCTGGGATAGGGTTAAGCCGGCTAACGTGGACATTTCCAGACCGGTGGAGGTGGCGCAACCCCCACGCCGGGGACGTCCGCCTGCGCCGCGCCCCGCGGTGGCCGTTGAGACTCCAGCGACCTTGTTGACCCCCGGGAACTCCGGGGTGGTGGACGGCGCCGACGTGCCTGCTGCTTCCTCTTCCTCGGCCCCTGTCATCTGCTCGAGACGGGGTCGGGTCGTCGCCCCTTCCCGTCACGAGGACTTTGACTATGGGTGAATTCTGGGGGGGCTTGTGTGGTGGTTAACATAATTCTTAATGATAATAAATCATAATTACTTAATAATAAATCATAAAGACTAATATGATTTATTACTTAAATCATATTAGTCTTTTTCGAAGTGACCCATTTCTTTGTGTGTCATAATAATATGACCACGGGGTGGCGGTGTTGACCCGTATAGACTGAAAACAAGAGCCCCATAATACTACCGCCAGATTTACGTAGTGTTTGCAGTTAATACAGGTTACAGTGACGTAGTTGTAGTGTACAATATCAATTTGTACTTTGCCTATTTCAATCAATTGATGCGCCCACTGGTTAAGCATTTCAATTTTATTTGGCAGTAAAGATAAGCATGAAGTGGATTAAACCCAACAGCTTCCACTATCTTCTCTGGTTCTCCCGAGTGTTGGTTCTAGCTTGAGTCCACAAGAAACATCCCTCATAATTCACACAGTATTATGCCAAAGGCCTGAAGTGCCTGTGTGTCTGTGTGTTTGTGTGTTCCTTAAAGCAAGCCAATCAGCAACACTCTTCATAATCACGTACGTGTGAGTGAATGGTCCCAATTTTGCTTACCATAAATGGCAGCGTTGTTTGAGCTGAACTGTAAGGCTTTGCCTTTTGAATATGCTTTTGGGTTGAACTGTTTTTCTTCACATCACTGAGTTTGGCACAGAAATCGACCTTGCAATATCTACAGTATGCTCGTTTATCGTCTCCAATAAACGGCTTAACCAGCCCTTAAAAGCAGTGTTTGCTTCCCACTCTTTCCTATATTTTTGTTGGTAAAGTTTTGACTGTGACATGGTAAAGACACACACACACACACACACACACACACACACACAGTGGATGAGGTGAGGTGAAGTGACTGAGCCTGAAGGCCTGATTCCACCGGACGCATTACGGCAACGTTATGGCTGCGCAGAGGTGTCAAAAGTATTCACATTCATTACTCAAGTATAAGTATAGATACTAGCGTTTAAAAATACTTCTGTTGAAGTTGAAGCATCAACTCAAGCTTTTTACTTCAGTAAAAGTACTGGTTTCAAAACTACTTAAAGTATTAAAGTAAAAGTAATGCAAGATGGAAAAAATGCCATTAAGGACAAAAGCGTAGGCCATGCCACAGGAGCCTATAGAATTACCATCAGCTTTTTTTGCCAAGTATGCTCACACATACAAGGAATTTGGTCTCTGCATTTATCCCATCCGTGAATTAGTGACACACACAGCACACCTCTATAGCACACTGCCCCACTTCCCCCAAAAAAACATTTTTCTAAAGGCCATCTAATGACTATAATATTAATGTTGAAAAAATTGGGATGCACCTGTTTCAGACACATTTACACCTATTGAAAATAAACGCATATTAGTACAATGCAAATACATTAAAGTACCATATATGTGTACTGAATGTAGATGGGCTCTGGTCATGCGCAGGTGCCATGTATCACATAAAAACCAATAGGGTGACAGAATGGTATATGATTCTATTGTCATCCAACCAATCAAATTCACTCTATCCGATGGCGCAAATGATCTGGATAGGTTTTTCTTTGAACGCCAGTGGAATAAAAACAAGCCGAAATTTAATAGGAGTAACAAGGCCATTTTTTTTAAAAGTAAGGAGTAGAAAGTACAGATAAGGGCGTGAAAATGTAAGAAGTAGAAGTAAAAAGTAGGCTGAAAAATAATTACTCCAGTAAAGTATAGATACCCAAAATTTCTACTTAAGTAAGGTAACAAAGTATTTGTACTTAGTTACTTGACACCTCTGCGGCACGTCTTGGCCGCGGTCACCGCAGCAGATAGGTTCCACTCTAATCAATGAGACCATTTCCACCGGGCGCGGCTGCGGAACGTCTCAGCAGCATCCCAGGAGCGGCTCGCCGTGCCGCAGTGCTATCATTCCGTAGTATTTCTATTTTTGCCGCAAGCCGTTGCCGAACTGCGTCAATTACAACAGAGCAGATCGAGCCGGGCAGGAAGTGAAAAAGTAAAAGCCATAGAGCATCCAGTCAATTTTCAAAATAAACACAATACTCAGCTCATGTAGCCTATCACAACGTCATTTATGTACCAAATCATCATTTTTTATGAGAACAATGGCCGGAAGGTCAAAGCGTGTCATTTAATTGCAGTCGTTTTGGGAGTGGAAGTTGAGTACATTAGGTTTAGGAATTATCGCGTGATTTCGTGATCTCGCGTGAATGCGGCTGGCTCGTAACGCACGTTGCGCTGCCGTTATGCGCCCGGTGGAATCCCCGGGTGAGGCAGTGTGAGTAAATGTAACGCAGCGATTTACTGTACGTCAGGGGGCGGGATCAGTTGGCGGCGGCTTGCTGGCCGGGACGCGGATTCATTTGCAGCCCGGATGCCGAGGCGTGAACGTCTCCTGTTAGCTCCTGCTAACAGAGCAGCTGGGAGGGACTGCTGCACGAGGACTGGGCTGCTGTAAGTGCTTTGAGACGGGGGAGGGGCCGCGCAGGCACCCGGTGCTCGTTGTGAAGAGGTGATGGCGATAGTGCTTTCACCTCAAAAGATCGCCAAAAGTCACCAATAACAGCTGAAAAACAAGCTAGATTTGTCGCTTGTCACTGTTTTGAAAAAAGTCGCCAAAGGGGTCTGAAAAGTAGCTAAATATAGCGTCAAAATCGCTAAATTGGCAACACTGTTTAATCTAACAGGGTCTGGGTCCCAGCAATGGCAGTTATGCAAACAGTCGTTATCTGAGGGTCACAGCAGGGGTCAGACGGCCACAGTCAGCCTTACCCTGGCCGTTAGCGGACGGCTAGGAGCCCTGGACTCTTTAGGGGAGGGGCCAGGAGCCTTTAGGGGAGGGGCCGGGAGCCTTTAGGGGAGGGTCTAGAGCCCTGAAGCCTTTAGGGGAGGGGGCAGGAGCCCTGGAGCCTTTAGGGGAGGGGCTAGGAGCCCTGGTGCCTTTAGGGGAGGGGCCAGGAGCCTTTAGGGGAGGGGCCAGGAGCCTTAGAGCCTTTAGGGGAGGAGCCAGGAGCCTTAGACCCTTCAGGTGAGGGGCGAAGAGGCTTAGAACCTTAAGTAGGATGGGCTAGGAACCTTAGAGCCTTTAGGGCAGGGGATAGGAGCCTTAAAGCCTTTAGAGGGGGGCTAGGAGCCTTAGAGCCTTTAGAGGAGGGGCTTGGAGCCCTGGAGCCTTTAGCAGGGGGGGGGGCTAGGAGCCTAGCCTTGGGTTGGGGGGGGGCTAGGAGCCTAGCCTTGGGTTGGGGGGCAGGCATTCCTACGGGACTCCGCTTGACTCGGCTCCAGAGGAGATTCTCAGCAGGGTGAAGAATGTCCTCTTCCTCTCCCTTTTATGCTCTCACAACAAACCTAAAATGGCCGTGAGTGAGAAGGAAAATAGGAATGAATCAGAGGCAGAAATGTTGTGTATTTCTAATCCTAACTCCTTCTGTATGTAATGAGATTAGGGTTTAGTGGTTTACCGACCGTTTTATATCCACTGAGCCAAGAGGGCCAACACTTAGTGTGTTAGTTCTCAGATAGTATCTAGAGCTCCAATAAACATCCTCAGCAGGCGGTCAGTTCCTTGGTAACTAAAAACACAAAGCAAACCAGGCATGGTTTTCGTTGGACTTTCGTTAAGCTCGTGAAAATGGGTGCGGCTCCCACCGCGGCCCCACAGGCAGGAGCCGACAGCACGCAGAGCCTGACCCGAACTCCCTGCGCACAGAGGAGATGGACGCAGTAACAGCGCCCTCTACTGGCGGAAACAGCTCACACAAAACGAGAGGCGAGATCGATACTCTCATACTGGGTCATTGCAGGTGAACATATACACAAAGTACGCAGTATTTTTATTTCACAAAAAATATTTGTGTGTGCGCATGTGCATGTGCGCATGTGTATATGTGTGTTTGGGTAGCCTGTATGTTTGTGTGCTGTTTGTGTGTGTGTGTGTTTGCGTGTGTGTATGCGTGCATGTCTTTGCGTGTGTGTACGTGTATGTGCGTGTGTGCCTGTGTGTGCGTGTGTCCTGTGTGTGTGCGAGTGTGTGGGTAGTGTAAGCATGTCTGACGTGCACGTGTGTGTTTGAGCGTGGGTGTATGTTTTTGTCTGTGTGTGTGTGTGTGTGTGTGTGTGTGTGTTTGTATGTGCGTGTGTTTGTGAGCGTGTGTGTATTTGTGTGTGTGCGTGTATGTGTGTGCGTGCATGTGGAAAGCAGACAGCCAGCCCCTCCCAGTAGCTGCTCCTGAGGCTCCGCCCCCTGCCCCAGAGGCTCCGCCCATTTCCCCATTTTTTTCTCCTGCCAACCACACAACAACAGCTTCTTGTTAACAATCAGTGGAACGAGCTGGTGGGTGCCCACCCACCACCCTCCCCCTCCCCCCTCCACCCTCCCTCCAAACACGTATGGGTGCAGTAGGGCGTGTGTGGCAGGTGGAGGAGTGTTGTGGCAGCTCCTCCCTCCAGCCCGTCTCTGCGCCTCCTAGTCCTCCTCTGCTGCGGGATTATAAAGAGCAGGGCAGGAGCAGGGGAGTGCACCACAGTCGCTCTCTCCTCGTCTCTTCATCTCCAGGTTCTCCTCTCCTACAAAACATACGATGGGCAGCGCAAAATCCATCGACAATTCCAGTCGAAACAGTTCCATAAATACCAATATCGGCGCCAACAATAGAATCTCCTTCGGTGCCAGAAGCCCCTTCATTGGCGGCGGCATCGGTGGCGGAGGAGGAGATGATGAGAAGGGCACCATGCAGAACCTGAATGACCGCCTGGCCACCTACCTGGAAGATGTGTGGTCCCTGGAGAACGGCAACGCCGAGCTGGAGTTGAGGATCCGAGAGTTCCTGGAGAACAAAACCTCTCCCGGATCCCGAGACTACTCCGCCTTCTTCGTCTCCATCGCAGACCTGCACAACAAGGTACGTCCCCTGAGCTTCAGGAAGACCTCCGCCTCACTCTGCTTATTGTCCGTCCTCCTGAACACCTCGCTTAATGACTCATTCCTCTACTCCTGCGTTCTTTTGCCCTGCTCTTCACCGCTCTAGATCCATGGCGCCATGTGTGTCGACGGAAGCATCTACCTGGCCAACGACAACGCCAAGCTGGCGGCGGACGACTTCAAGACAAAGTAAGAAGACCAGAGAGCGACAGACACTGTGACTGCGCAGGCTGACTGTAGAGAGCGGATGTCTCTGAGGGTAGTCCTCGCTAACGCTGTGCTCCACAGGAGGGAGAATGAGCTGAGCATGCGGCAGTCGGTGGAGGCGGACTTCGCCGGACTCAAGAGGGTGCTGGACGTGCTGGCTAGGTCTGACCTGGAGATGCAGATTGAAGGGCTGAAGGAGGAGATGATCTTCCTGAAGAAGAACCATGAGGAGGTGGGTTTGTAACGCCAGGCTCCCGTCATGCATGTCTCCTCGTGTCTCATCGTGTCTAACCGCCGTACGCTCTGATCCTAACCACAGCCTTTCAGAAGCTCAGTGGAGATGGACCTGGGGCCGACGCAGGACCTGAACGCCGTCCTGTCAGAAATCCGCAAGCAGTACGAACAGGCATCGGCCAAGAACAAGAAGGAACTGAACGCCTGGTTCCAAGAGAAGGTAGGGACCAAGGACTCCACTGGACAGAACATGTTCTCCGTGCTGTATGCTTGATCGTGTTTCCATCTACATAAGTGTTTATCTTCAGCTCCTTGTGTTTGATTCCATCGCAGGCGGCGACGGTCAAACAGGAGGTCGCAGTGAGCACAGAAACCAACCTCAACCGCCTGCTGCAGTCCCTGCAGAGAGAGCACCAATCACAGCTCACCATGGTGGGTGCGCTGCTGTCTGCGGAAGACCGTACCTTAGGGTGTGGTCAGCAGAAAGGGTTACCTGAGTTAATTAGGGTGTGGTCAGGGGACAGGGTTACCTTAGTTACTGAGGGTGTGGTCAGGAGATATTTGTACCCTAGTTAATTAGTCACCTAAGAGAGGTGACATTGGTCCATTCCTCTCCCCTGCTTAACACTCTCTCCCCCCTCCTCTCCCCTCCCTGCGGATCACAGAAAGGGTCACTCGAGGGCACCCTGCAGGAGACGGAGAACCAGGTGACCAGCCTGGAGGAGCAGCTGGTCAACCTGCAAGGCGACATCGACCGCCAGGGCCAGGAGTACCAGATGCTCCTGGACACCAAGACGTGCCTGGAGATGGAGATCGCAGAGTACCGCAGACTGCTGGACGAGTAGGCCAGGGCGGTCAGGGGACGGGCTGCGTGTCTTTACCCGAGGTGATGTCACATCACCAGGTGTGAGTGTTGTCAGCCGTTACAGGCCCTTTGATGATCTGCCTTTCCCTGTGTCCTCATGACATCACAAGTGGGCGTGTCCACCTAGATGTATGCTGGATAGATCAGTCTACCCGCCTTCCCAGTGAACCGTAGCAAACGTTTCTGATCCGTCCATCATACAACTAGGTAGACACGCCCCTTTGTGATGTCACTAAGGTACAAGAAAAGGCCGATATTCAAATGGCCTGTAATGGATAATCACACTCATACCTGGCGGCAGAATATCACCCCTTTAAGGCACGCTTTAGAAACGTGTGCCACCACAGCATCCATCAATGCATTCACATAAAAAAGGTCAACAGGGAAGTAAACCCACGGGAAAGGACATATAAGAGGAGATAGTTCTTTATTATCCAATAGGGAAATCACAGCACATGGGAGGAGAATCCATACCATCTCATGGTATTGCTTTATTTACAATTTGTACTCAAAATAAACCACCATAATCATAATCAAAAGGCTCTGATATTCAGGGAAGGTGACTGGATTTAATGGCTTGCTTAATCTATAATAATATTCTTCTCCCCCACCCCTAGCACTGGCAGCAGCTCCAGCTCCAGCACCTAGACCACCTACCGCGTGGTCACAGAGGCTGAACCCACCAGTAAGGACAGCCCTCTCGACCGCAGGCAGAGCACCAGGCGAGGCCAACAGCTCCCCCCTACACACCCAGGAACCAGAGGCAAACACCTCCCCCCTACACACCCAGGAACCAGAGGCCAACACCTCCCCCCTACACACCCAGGAACCAGAGGCCAACACCTCCAAACTACACATCCAGGGACTCCCCTCTCCTACACACCCAGGAATCAAAGACCCAGAGCTGTTGTGTCGTGCCCGCTGTATTTGGATCCAATAAAAATAATAAAGAGTGCTCTACCTTGCTGACTAAAACGTGGCCCTGAGAATCATTCATTACTTATTTTTGCATCAATAGAAGCTTCTGTTTTGCTGGACCTTCCCTTTCAACCAATTGATAACATTTACATTTACATTCAGGGCGTTTATCAGACGCTTTTATCCAGAGCGACTTACAATAAGTAACATTTTTAGAACAGTTTATCGCTGTCTGTACAGTAAGGATGTCCATAGAACCAAGTGCCAAGCGTTAACCATCACTAGGTTAACCCATTCCCTGTTCAGAACAGAGATAGCTAAGATAGGACGCTACTCAATGCTGAGTAGTATTCTTAAGTGCCAGGACAAATGACATTCAATGAGTGCGTACATTAAGTGCCAGATGGGCCTGATTTGCTGTTGCTACTTTTCCGTTTCGCCCTGAGATAGTCTAACGGAAACCTGAATAATTATAACATTTCATGATCATTCCGACTCATAGCAGCTTGTGTAAAATGGAACCGTTATTACTTCGGCTAAGACCCACCGAACGCTTAGACGACCACGGTCAAAGACCTCTGACTTTTGGATGCCGTGTCGTAATGTGACCCGTTTTTGACCAACTCCAATTCGGCCGAATGGTAAATAAATCAAACTAGATTATATGCAAAGTACATATGATATACTGATATTATAAAATCCAGGCCAAACTCACCTTTTAGAAACTAGTTTCAAGGTCAGGACGAGACTCGTTTACGACCAATATTGACCCATATTTATGACCCATATTCACAAGATTAATTTGACCGTATGTTTGATCCATATAACTTGATGTGGATAAAATATTAATTTCAGTTTTACAGTAAAATAAACGCCCCACCAAATGTTAAGTCGGGTCAAGGTGGTATAGAAGAAAATAACCCTATATTTTATTGTAAACTATGATTATTATTAGGCCTATAAAACATATAGATACTTTAATGGTGGAAGGTAGCTTATCACCCCTCCCCTATAAGTTAGGTTTGACATGGCGCCAGGGAGAAAGTTCACTTTGTTCCTATCTTGTGTGCTTTTTCAAGGGTAAAGCTCACATGTACACCATCGTTCCTTATGCATAGTGGTTGATGTATGTTCAAGGGTAAAGCTGTGACCTGAGCACTGTTTCAGGTAGCTGGTTTTGAGGCAACCCCGAGTTTGTTCGCTCTGAGTTAGTGGAAACTCTGGGTTTTCCGTTTCAGGTAGCAGGTTCAGCGCAACCGAGAGTTAGTTGCTGCGGCAACATACGCCGTGGGTCTATCCTGCTCGGGAGGTGGTTAGACCTACTCTGAGTTTGTTGTCTATAAGGCTGAAGGCAGCTCTCCGACAGAAGGAAGTGTTAGAAATGGCATGTCCTTTTCTACGAGAGCCTGTGGACGTAGAGGCTGCGATCCTCAGAAGGAATCTCCGTGAGGAACGATTATTAAGACCCCGGTTGGATATACTTTATTTTCCTGATAATTTTCTTCAGCGCAATCTATCATTTATTTAGACCACCTTCTCAGCCCCCATGTTGACTGTCAAACGCACCGGGGGCATGCTCTAAGTTTATTTTTTTTATTTTTTATCGCAATTAACGCATGTGCAGAATGATCCGCCCCGTGCATCCCACCCGCTCTGTACTACAGTCACTTCAACGTTGTTGCTTTCCCATGATCAGAGTAGCTGACTAACCAAGGACCTATAACTGCTGCAAGTCAAGAAACTCATTTTAAGAATGCAAGGCAGAAAAGACCCAAAATTTGGATCTCCAAAGCATCCTTTTGCATCTTTTGAATTGTTACAATTGCATGGAGGTTGGTGAGGGCATCTGATTCATCAGTAACTGGAAGAAGATGATTAGACAGTGCAATTATTACTTGAGCCAGAATATTGCCCCATCTAATTTGCAACGCGCTGGGTTGCGTGTACATATTTAATTATTTTGAATAACCAACCTCTTATACTGTAAAGGCACTTCTATCCTGGGGGGTGGGGGGGATCAGAGGAGCTCCCCCCAGGGATGCCCTCAGCCACAGGACGCATACTCTGTTGGCTGAGGGCCATCTCCTCAGCCTCTGTGAGGGCTGCAGGTGGTGGACCCCCTCCAGTCTGCCGGGCCTCTGCATTTTTTCGATTTGCTAACATGGAGGAAAATGTTACCCTAATATTCAGTAAGCGCTATTTTGAAGACACATATATATTTATAATGCATTTTGCCTAGGTGTAGCCTTCTAATATATCTAAATCCTATTAAATATTGGCAGTGTTGGGGTGGCTGGGAAATGTAGGCATACTACTTACATTTACTGCTTAAATATAGTGTACAAATATGTAGCCTAATACATGTTGAACATAGCTGTTAAATTAGGTAGAGCAGGCAAAACAGCACAATTGATTTGATTTCAATTAAACATTAGTTTACCTGTTTAAACTATATTTTTGTACTTCATTTGCTGCCAAGACCTCCTGGGGCAACTCGGGGTTGCGTAAATTGACACACACACACACACACACACACACACACACACACACACACACACACACACACACACACACACACACACACACACACACACACACACACACACACACACACACACACACAATTTACATATTGAATAAGTGGAAGATATTAAACTTTCCTCTTATTTTATTTTATTTTACTAATTTATTTGACTCACGCATTGACTTGTTCAGCTATTTCCTGCCAAGCTCTCTCTCGCGCTCTCGCTGCCGCGGCGGTATTGCTTTTTTTTGTTAAAATGGGTAACTGCTCGGCATACACGTTCATTAGAATTTCCAATTCAGTGGGGGAAAAGTAAGTGGATCTACGCTTTTGGTCCATGTTTGATCATGTTATCAGAGATCCATTGATGATGGCTCTTCATAGTCAACAGGCACGCCCTCAACCCAGAGTGAACATACTCAGAGTTGATTAACCCAACGCTGATCACCTGTTCTGAAACCGAAAACCCAGAGTTGCTTTTCAACCCTGAACTCTGAGTCAACCAACTCAGAGCGCAGGATTAAACTCAGAGTATGTTAAACCAGCTACCTGAAACAGGCCTCCGATGTCAAGTGGACCGGGGGCCCGTTTCAGAAAGCAGGTTTTTGTGAAAACTCTGAGTTAGTTAAACCCGAGATGGTTTTTCGGTTTCACAAAGCCAGTTCAGCATAACTCGGAGTCAGTTACCCTAGCAACATACTCTGTGAAACTAACCTGCTCGCTGAGTTTCACCTGCTCTTAAGTTGAAGCCTGCAGACGGAAGGCAGTGGCAGACATGGCGTGTCCTTTTATTGAAGAGCCAGTTGATGTCAAGGCGCAGATACTCCGCAGAAAT
Source organism: Gadus morhua (assembly GCF_902167405.1). Classification (NCBI taxonomy): domain Eukaryota; kingdom Metazoa; phylum Chordata; class Actinopteri; order Gadiformes; family Gadidae; genus Gadus; species Gadus morhua. The sequence continues at coordinate 30,180,257 of NC_044050.1, read as the reverse complement.
CTCCGTCGGGAGAGGGTTATTAGACCCCGATTGGATGTTTTATCATTCCCTGATGAGTATCTGTTTGAGCGTTTCCGTTTCTCTGCATCATCTATAATTTATCTAAACAATATTCTCAGCCTTCACATAGTTCACATGACACATCGTGGACACGCTCTCAGTTCCGAGCAAATTCTTTGTATCGCACTGCGTCTTTTTGCCAACGGCAGTTTTTTGTATAACGTCGGTGATGCAGAGCATGTGTCCAAGGGTTGTTCGAAATGTGACACTTGCACTGAAACAGCTACTATACACGTCTGTAGTGTTCCCAAGTCACGGACCCAGCAGACTTCTCAAAGAAGAGTTCCACAGAATTGCAGTCTAAGCAATAATTTTTTGCCCGTGGTGAGTTTATATATATAGTTTATATATCCAGTATATAGCTATATAACATACTATGATCAATATTTTGTTTCCTCCTATTGCAACTGAAACAATAAAGTGTATCTTATATTATCATAGGAGAGTTTGATGGTTATCTACTCGGAGACAGAGGGTACCCCTGCCAGCGCTATCCGCTGACCCCTTACCCTGGCCCACAGCGACACTACAACTTGGCTCACTGCAGGACACGAGCCAGAGTGGAGATGACCATCGGCATACTCAAGGCCCGGTTCCAGGGCCTTCGTAGCCTCAGGGTCACCCCGGAAAGGGCTTGTGACATTATAGTGGCATGTGTGGTCCTCCACAACATTGCCACTATTAGAGGAGAACAATGTCCTACTCTTTCCCCCAATGATCCAGATAATAATCCTGACCCCCCTGCTGATGCACGAGATGGAAGAGCTGTTAGAGACATGATATGCTTCAATCATTTCTAACTGACCCATCACCTCCCCAGTGTCAAAGAACGACAATATGCCTCATTTTATGGGGTCTTCTTTATTTCCTAGAAGGGCAAATGTTGTACAGTTGTTAATCCTTTGTTGTTGAAACAATTAAAAAACATCCACCTGTGGGCACGTCACCCACCTTTAACTGATGGTCCAGCAGTTGTATTTCCTTTTTTGTTTTGGTGATCTGCAGCCTTATGTGCTCCATTTCTAGGTGTGATTTGTTTATTTGGGATTCTAAATGTACTTTGTAAAGTTGTTTCACAGGGAGCTATAGGAACATAAATGAGGTTGAATTTCACAGTGCCATGTCTACTTAGTGTCATTGTAAGTTGTGGGTCAACGCTGAACAACATCTTACTGAGGTAAGCTGTGCTGTGGAGGTTGATGGACCTTCTTCCTCATTGTAACTTCCGGCATTGCTCTGTTAGAGAAAGAAGTTGCAAGTTGTATTGTGGAGCAATTAACTGAAACCAAAGTTATTACTTCCCTCTCTCTGGCAGCTGATAAGGTGTCTTCATCATCATCCTGTAATGAAACAGAATGTTTGTGTTATATTCTACCCATTATGACAAATCTGTGGAATATAAAGAGTACTTACAACAGCATGGAGGTGTGTTATGGCAGAAGGCTCCACGAGACAGATTACTGGCCATCATCAGTAACTGGTAGAAGATAAAGATTAGACAGTTGATTACCCAAAAATGTGCCCCACCTAATTACATTTTTACAATAGCGTGCAGGTCCCATCAAAAATGTTCAAACTGAGTCACCTGGAAATAGATTGATATCTGAAAGCAACAGCAGCCAATTACAGAGAACTGTAGCCTACTGCTACAAGAAAAAAAATCAGTGTGGCAAGTGGTTTCTAAGATGAATGGATGGCCATTACTGAACACTAGAAAAAGGATTAATGTACATGCCATTCATTTGAATAACTTACCTCTTATGTATACGCCCCTGTGTCCTGGGGCGTGGCTGGGTCAGATGAGCTCCCCCCAGAGATGCCATCTCTTCAGCCTCTGTGAGAGGTGGTGGTGGTGGACCGCCACCTGTTTTGCGTGCCTCTGCCTTTTTTCTGTTGGCTATAATGGAGGTCAAATTTGAAGATAACCAGAAAACACAAACTTGGAGACTTGTATGTATAAAAGGCATTTAGGTGATGCTTTCATATAGACAATATTAAATACTGGCAGTGTTGTGATTTTTCTTTGTTTAGCAGATTTCCCTAATTACTATATATATCACATGTTGAATGTAGCCACTAAATGCTGTTTAATGAGGGCAGGCTAAACAACATCACAATTGCTTGTACTTAAATTATACCTTACCTGTTTGAACTAAATTTATGTATCATTTTTAGTTGCTGCCAAGTCATTTTGGGGCCTGTTGGGTTGCACCTGTGCGCACAAACACACATATGGAGTATAATTGTTGAATAAGTGGAACATTCAAGAGAAAACTTCTCAAATAAATCTCAAATAAATATTCACGCATTGACTCGGTCAGCTTTTTTTTTTCCCACGCGAGCTCCTGCTTTTTGGCTGCTGCCATTGTATTGCTTTTTAGTAAAAAGATATGCTCGCTTTCTGCATATGCAGTCATTAAGATTTGCAACTCCGCTGGGGAGAAGAAGGAGGATCGAGGCTTGTTAGTACTTGTTGCCATGGTGAATCATGTTATCTGTGTTCCATTGATGAGGGCTTTTTATATCCTCATGCACGAGCTTCACTCAGAGTTACCTTGACTCAAAGTTGATTGAACTAAGCGTTATCACCTGTTCTGAAACCGAAAATTCAGAGTTTTACAGCTCAGAGTTGGTCAACCTATAGTTAAGGTTTTAACTTAGAGTTTGTTGAACCTGCTTTCTGAAACGGGCCCCGGGTTGAATTCACTGCGGGTCTCCTGAATCTGTGCAAACTAGAGCAGCGCTAAACAGCAATATCGACATGATGGGCTTTGCATAGAGAATCAAATTTGCAACATTTTGCAACTAATGATTCTTAATTTGCCCATTAAAGGGACTCTTACCTTTGTTGCATTTGAGAATTACAGCACATTGAAATCATCCCGCCTTCCTCCAATGCTCCACCCCCTAAGCGTTATTTTTTAGAGTACAAAACTAAGCGTTATTTTTTAACGAGTACTGTAACGACCTCGCCGGTGACATAATGATGTCGAGTCATTATTAGTAGTTGAAGGTAGTTTTAATGAACCAAAACCAGGTCACTGAAACCCGTAACATTGTAACCAACGGCAGAAAACCGACACAAAACAAACCCCGGTTACCCCGGCAACCCCCAACACGGTCTCACTCGCGTGCAGGCCCCCACCCTCCTGTTCTTCCAAGGCCCTACCCCAGCTGACCTAATGATTCGCCCCCACGCTGATTGACAAGAAGAACATTACAATACATGCACATAGAATAACTGGCATAACGGACAACGAAATATAATGTAACACATAACACACAAACTATTTAACTGTCCCAGGGTCGCTACAGTACAAAAGTTCTAGACTCCCATGGGTTATGTTTAGACTCCCATGGGTTATGTTTAGACTCCCAGGGGTCATAATATAGAAACGTGTATGAGCATTACAAACAGAGTAGCAGGACAACGTAGCGTCTGAGGCCGAAATGGGTCCCCTAATCTGACTGAATAGTGCGGTTGTTTGCCAACGGTCTGGAGGTCTTCCTGGAGCTCCAGATTAGCGGGACAACGTCGCGTCTGAGCCCGAAATGGGTCCCGTAATCGGACTGAGTGTGGCGGTTGGTTGCCAACGGTCTGGAGGTCTTCCTGGAGCTCCAGAGTAGCGGGACAACGTCGCGTCTGAGTCCGAAATGGGTCCCGTAATCGGACTGAGTGTGGCGGTTGGTTGCCAACGGTCTTGAGGTCTTCCTGGAGCTCCAGAGTAGCGGGACAACGTCGCGTCTGAGTCCGAAACGGGTCCCCTAATCGGACTGAGTGGTGCGGTTGGTTGCCAACGGTTTGGAGGTCCTGAGAATCATCCAGGGGAGCGGGACCACTTGGCTTCTGAGGCCGAATCGGGTCCCCTTGTCGGACTGAATGGTGCAGTTGGTGGCCAACAGTCTGGAGGTCTTCCTGAGGCTCCAGAGGAGGGTAACTCTGTGAGTCTGAGTCCGAGATGAGTCCCCTAATCAGACTGAATGGTGCAGTTTCAGTACGCCGTGGACCACTTTGGTCTGCCATCGTCAGTCGCTACGGTCGCTACTCGCTACTGTCTGCCGTGGATTCAAAACAAACCCTCTAGTTGAGGACGCGCCTTGATGACGCGGGCCCGAATCCGCCACAAGAAGCAGACGGAAAACCTTATATATCCATGCAGCAAACAGACAGGTCTGTCGGCCAATAAGGTCATTCGGTCCGAAGAATTTTATTGGTTGAAGTTTTCACTAAATATTATGAGAGTAAAATAATTGTTTGTTTTTACTCCTGGTGGGTCTGTCTTGCATATTAGAGTGTTATTACCTTATTAATACCAATTTAACCTTATCCAAAAAAAGTGTAAAAATGCAACAAATGTAAGAGTCCCTTTAATGTACAAGTCAGAATTTTGCGATTTTCACTGGCTACAATATTGCATCTGTCAGTTGTCAAATTTGCTGAACAAAATGTTAAACTTCAATAAATGTTCATAGTCAACTTACAGTATATAGTGCATTTATTTAAGCTCTCAACAGCATAACCATACAGCTTCGCCACATCGGCGGGAAAACACGGCACACGCAAAGTACACCCATGGAATCGCCGCATAGTAGCGTGGAACAAGCTGGATACGGAGTGGGAAAAACTATGTGTGTGTGTGCGTGTGTGTGTGTGTGTTTGTGTGTCACTCTGTTCGAGCCTGAGGGGTATTCCACATAGCCGGTTTTATCACATAACCGGGTAAGTTAACCCAGGGTTTGCGGTAACCCTAGGTTTTCCGTTCCAAAAGGATCACGGTATGTTAGTTGCTATAGCAACATATGCTCTGAATCAAACCTGGTCGGAGCAGGTTTTGCGCAGGTTAAGTTTGAAACATAACCCGGTTTTGGGTATTTCAACCGGCGTTCACCGCATATTTCATGTGTTCACAATGGCATGCCCTTTTGATGAGAGAACTGCTGATATCGGAGCTCAAATTATACGTGCAATCCGCCGGGAGCGATTGATAAGACCACGGCCCGACATCTTGGCATATCGAATGACTTTTTGCTGGAGTGGAGAGATATAGATTCTCGCGCAAATCTTTAATATATTTAAATAGCCTTACATAGCCAACACTACCAATCGAGGACCTGGCCTCAGATAAAAATGGTAGTTTTATCTCGGCTATAATGTTGGAGATGCTGAGCACATCTCAGTCGTTTCAGATGACCCATCCAAGATTTGTATTGGCCTCCTATCATACAAAGAGCAATATTGTCTGAGTAGGCCTACTATGCCGAGAGGCATTTACAACATAAAGTACAAAATAGTCCTAACGGACTTGCATCCACTGGAGAATGTTCGATCGTAGCCGGCGGCTTCATTACAAGCACTGATCCATCTTGATCTGTGAAGTTGATGAATTGTCACTTTTACGTTTTCTCCCCAGATACCAAAAAAATAAACATTTGGAATAGTATGCGCTGTGGCAAGCACACGGTTTGCATGTGTTACTTCGAAGGCAAAACAAATCTAAAATACAAGAAAACACAAAAACCTACATTCAACCAGTGGGGTATGGCCCCTGACTCTCTGAGGAGGTAGGTAGGCCTACCTCCAGGTACCCCTCCATGCCAGGGCGCCCTGAATTTATGTTTATTAACAGCTCCTCCACCGGGGTCAAGACAATTTGAGGGCCAGATCCAGTCTGCCGACTGTCGGCCTTTTCACGATTGGCTTTAAAGAATGGCTTATTTAAATGTATACCAATACGATGGTAGGAAAAGCTTACCAGTTTGTAGGCCTATGTTTTTTATACTTCATTTTTATACTTGATCCGCTGACCGCTTGCATCGGAGTACATATTTGTGGTAGGATCTTTAAGAATGCTTCACTGGGATATTTATATATTCATGGCTCAAATATTAAGGATCATGCTTTTGACGTGTAACCAACGCATTTACGCGGTCAGCGATCCGCTGCCAGGCTTTGGTTCTCCGGGTTGCAGAGGCTTTAGCGTTCCCTTTTCTTGTGATAATGTCCTTCTCCTCGTCATAGCTCTCCAGGAGAACCTGGAGTTCCATTTCATTGAAATAAGCGGTCCTTTTCGCCATATCGATCAGGGTTTCCATGATCCATACATCACGTCTTTTTAGGTTTGGCGTGGATGCGCACAACCCTGTGTTAACCAACCCCGAGTTGACTGAACTAATGCATAACCGCTGCTGTGGAACCAAAAACTCTGGGTTGGTCGGCACAGGGTCAATCAACCTAGAGTTCAGCGTTAACTCAGTGTTTGTTAAAGCTCAGTTCATGGAAAACCCCTCTGGTGATAACGCTTAGTTCAATCAACTCTGAGTCAAGGTAACTTTGAGTGAAGCTTGTGCATGAGGATATAAAAAGCCCTCATAAATGGAACACAGATAACATGATTCACCATGGCAACAAGTACTAACAAGCCTCGATCCTCCTACTTCTCCCCAGCGGAGTTGCAAATCTTAATGACTGCATATGCAGAAAGCGTGCATATCTTTTTACTAAAAAGCAATACAATTGGCAGCAGCCAAAAAGCGGGAGCTCGCGTGGGAAAAAATAGCTGACCGAGTTAATGCGTGAGTATTTATTTGAGATTTATTTGAGAAGTTTTCTCTTGAATGTTCCACTTATTCAACAATTATATTCCATATGTGTGTTTGTGCGCACAGGTACAACCCAACAGGCCCCAAACTGACTTGGCAGCAACTAAAAATGATATATAAATGTAGTTCAAACAGGTAAGGTATCATTTAAGTTCAAGCAATTGTGAGGTTGTTTAGCCTGCCCTCATTAAACAGCATTTAGTGGCTGCATTCAACATGTGATAGATATATTTAAGTAATTAGGGAAATCTGCTAAACAAAGAAAAATCACAACACTGCCAGCATTTAATATGAAAGCAACACCTAAATCTCTCCAAATTTGTGTTTTCTGGTTATCTTCAAATTTGACCTCCATTATAGCCAACAGAAAAAAGGCAGAGGCACGCAAAACAGGTGGCGGTCCACCACCACCACCTCTCACAGAGGCTGAAGAGATGGCATCTCTGGGGGGAGCTCATCGGACCCAGCCACGCCCCAGGACACAGGGGCCTACATAAGAGGTAAGTTATTCAAATGAATGGCATGTACATTAATCCTTTTTCTAGTGTTCAGTAATGGCCACCCATTCATCTTAGAAACCACTTTTTTTTCTTGTAGCAGTAGGCTACAGTTCTTTGTAATTGGCTGCTGTTGCTTTCAGATATCAATCTATTTTAAGGTGACTCAGTTTGAACATTTTGGATGGGACCTGCACACTATTGTAAAAAAAATAATGTAATTAGGTGGGGCACTTTTTTGGGTAATCAACTGTCTAATCTTTATCTTCTACCAGTTACTGATGATGGTGTAATCTGTCTCGTGGAGCCTTCTGCCATAACACACCTCCATACTGTTGTAAGTACTCTTAATATTCCGCAGATTTGTCATAATGGGTAGAACATAACACAAACATTCTGTTTCATTACAGGATGATGTTGAAGACACCTTATCAGCTGCCACAGAGAGGGAAGTAATAACTTTGGTTTCAGTTAATTGTTCCACAATACAACTTGCAACTGCTTTCTCTCTAACAGAGCAATGCCGGAAGTTACAATGAGGAAGAAGGTCCATCAACCTCCACAGCACAACTTACAATGACACTAAGTAGACATGGCACTGTGAAATTCAACGTCATTTATGTTCCTATAGCTCCCTGTGAAACAACTTTACAAAGTATATTTAGAATCCCAAATAAACAAATCACACCTAGAAATGGAGCACATAAGGCTGCAGATCACCAAAACAAAAAAGGAAATACAACTGCTGGACCATCAGTTAAAGGTGGGTGACGTGCCCACAGGGGGATGTTTTTTAATTGTTTCAACAACAAAGGATTAACAACTGTACAACATTTGCCCTTCTAGGAAATAAAGAAGACCCCATAAAATGAGGCATATTGTCGTTCTTTGACACTGGGGAGGTGATGGGTCAGTTAAAAATGATTGAAGCATATCATCACTCTAACAGCTCTCCCATCTCGTGCATCAGCAGGGGGGTCAGGATTATTATCTGGATCATTGGGGGAAAGAGTAGGACATTGTTCTCCTCTAATAGCGGCAATGTTGTGGAGAACCACACATGCCACTATAATGTCACAAGCCCTTTCCGGGGTGACCCTAAGGCTACGAAAGCACTGGAACCGGGCCTTGAGTATGCCGACGGTCATCTCCACTCTGGCTCGTGTCCTGCAGTGAGCCAAGTTGTAGTGTCGCTGTGGGCCAGGGTCAGGGTCAGGGTAAGGGGTCAGCAGATAGCGCTGGCAGGGGTACCCTCTGTCTCCGAGTAGATAACCATCAAACTCTCCTATGATAATATAAGATACACTTTATTGTTTCAGTTGCAATAGGAGGAAACAAAATATTGATCATAGGATATAACTATATACTGGATATATAAACTGTATATATAAACTCACCACGGGCAAATCTGGCACTCATTGTAGAAGCTTTACGTCAAAGCTTTATGACATGAATAAATTATTGCTTAGACTGTTACCTGCAATTCTGTGCAACTCTTCTTTGAGAAGTCTGCTGGGTCTGTGACTTGGGAACACTACAAACGTGTATAGTAGCCGTTTCAGTGCAAGTGTCACATTTCGAACAACCCTTGGACACATGCTCTGCATCACCGACGTTATACAAAAAACTGCCGTTGGCAAAAAAACGCAGTGCAATACAAAGAATTTGCTCGGAACTGAGAGCGTGTCCATGATGTGTCATGTGAACTATGTGAGGGCTGAGAATATTGTTTGCATAAATTATAGATGATGCAGAGAAACGGAAACGCTCAAACAGGTACTCATCAGGGAATGATAAAACATCCAATCGGGGTCTAATAACCCTCTCCCGACGGAGATTTCTGCGGAGTATCTGCGCCTCGACATCAACTTGCTCTTCAATAAAAGGACTATTTACACTATTTACATGCCAATCTGGACGATGCCCCGCAAGGGGCAAAGGCCATGCCCGAAAGGCAGAAGGCTGTTCTGGTGGGTCTGCCAGACGCAAGACCCGACGCCGGAACACAGGTATAGCCCCGCCAGGCGCAAGGGTCAACTCTGTGCAGATAAGCAGCCCAGGTCAGCCCGCCAGACGCAAGGCTGACCAATTGTGGGCTCAGGGTTACCTCAGAGTCCGAGCCACACCATGTACCTGCTCCGCGAAAGAGGGTCCCGCTGCCACATTCAGGCGGTAGAATCTGGTGAACGTGGAGTGGGAGGACCAAGTGGCTGCTGCGCATATGGTGGCGAGAGAGGCACCCCGCAACAAAGCCCAAGAAGTCGACACGCTGCGGCTCGAGTGTGCTCGAATCCTGGAGGGGGCAGGACCCAGTGAGAAAGTCGACACTTCGACAGTGGTCTGCCCAAGCAACTAGTGCGAAAACACACAAAGAGCTGGTCTGACTTTCTTAGCGGCCCTTACCGGGCAGAGTGCTAGCTGGTCCGCTGCTGAGACAGGTAGGGACTGCAGCTCTATTCTCTGGGACAGATGGAAGTCAGACAGAACCTTGGGCAAGAAGGCTTGGTTGGGGCGAAGAACCACTTTTTCTCCCTCCGGAGAAAAAGTAAAGCAGTCCCTGTGGACGGACAGCGCATGGAGCTCGCCTATCCTCCTAGCCGAAGTGATGGCCAGGAGGAAAGCTGTTTTTAGGGTGAGCCACTTTTGGTCCACATTGCCGAGGGGCTCAAAAGGCGGATGCTTCAGAGCTTCAAGGACAAGATAAAAGTCCCAGGGAGGTACCTGAGGACCCCTACTGGACGCTGTAAGCCTTCGTGCCCCCCTTAGGTATCAGGAGATCATGGAGCAGCCATCCTCACTAATGGCAAACTCTCCGATACGGACTGCCTTGATAGCTGCCAGCATGCCTCTCAGGGTGACTGCAGATTTACCGGCCTCCAACTGCATCTGCCGGAAGAGCAGGATGTCCTGGGTTGAGGCCAAGAAGGGGTCTGTTTGTTGTGCCTGGCACCACCCTGTGAAGACCCGCCATCGATAAGTGTAGGCTGCCCTAGTTGATGGAGCTCGGGCCTCCTGCATCGTCCGCACCACTGCCTCTGGTAACCCTAGGGCCAGGAGCCGGTCCCTCTCAGGGGCCAGGCTACCAGCCTCAGCCATGCTTGGAAGGTGTGGAAAAATTTCCCGCCTGCCTGGGACAGGAGGTCCCCCCTGAGAGGAAGCATCCATGGCTGACCCTCCAGTAGGGTAGGAATCATCGAGAACCAAGACATGTGAGGCCAAAACGGTGCAACCAGGATCAGCCTCACCTGCTCCATTTGCACCCTGTGCAGAAGGGCTTGGAGGAGGGTGAATGGGGGGAAGGCATAGAGCAGGGTCTGCGGCCAAGATTGCGCCAGCGCATCCCATCCCAGAGGAGGATCGTCGTTCCTCAGGGAGAAGAAACGTGGGCAATGAGAAGATTCTCTGGTCGCAAACAGGTCGACCTCCGCCCTGCCAAATCGGGACCATATTCTCTCAACCACCTGGGGGTGGAGTCTCCACTCTCCTGGACTTGGTCCCCCTCTGGACAACACGACCGCCGCCACGTTTAGGGGCCCTGGCCCATGAACGGCCCTGAGTGAACTGAACTGTGGATGAGCCCATAGCCATAGAGCTGTTGCCAGTTTGCAGAGGGTTGGGGAGCCCAAACCCCCCTGCCTGTTGATGTACGCAGCTGTTACTGTGCTGTCTGTTCTGACTATGACATGCTGTCCCTTGAGCCGCGGCAGAAAGTGCTTTAGGGCTAGACAAACCGCCCTCAGCTCCAACAAGTTGATATGCTGAGACCCCCAGCGGCCCCTCCAGGGTCCGTTGATACTCTGACCTTTGTGTACGGCTCCCCAGCCTGCTAGGGATGTGTCTGTAAATACGATCTGACAGTGAGTCACTGACCCCATGGTCTGCCCGCTCCTGATGTTGGCTGGGTCCCTCCACCAGCGTAGGGCTCTCTAGAGCCTTTGGGAAACCGTCACCTTGGCACGGGCGGGGCTCTGTGGACACAGGCCTACACTTAGGAGACACCTCTGAATAGGGCGCATGTGAAGAAGGGCCAGAGGGACTATCTGTACCATTGCTGCCATAAGGCCCATGAGTCTGAGGCAAACCCTCCAGTCCCTCTGAGCCCTGAGGGTGAAGGGACTGAGACAGGCAGCAAAGGACTGCTGTCTCGCTGGAGAGAGGGTAACAGTAGCCTCCTGAAGTCTAACACCATGCCAAGGGAATTCGTTACCCGGCAGGGTTGCAGCTTGCTCTTCTTGGTATTGAGGCACCACCCCAGACACTGAATGTGAGTCAATAGCAGGGCCACGTGTTGGCGACATAGCTCCTCTGAGTTTGCACAGATCAGCCAGTCGTCCTTTCAGATCGATGGTCGTGAACCAATCCCCTGCCTTGATGGTCAGCCGAACTCGCGGAACCGTCAAGAACCTTCATCTAAGGGGGCGGAGGTACTTGTTGAGCCCCCTGAGGTCCAATCGCCCCCTTCTCTAAGAGGGTAGACAGCTCCATTCGCAGAGTCTGGGCTTGTCGTTGGTTGGCCACCGTGGTAAAGATCGGAGATCTTGCTACCCTGGGCCTGCGCCAGAACTGCAGGCGGTACCCCTGGGTCATGGTACACAGCAAAAATCACAGTGTACATTGTACTCTATGGGTGTACATTTAACACTCATTTCGGGGTATATATAGGTCCAAGAGTTCAGTGTTCACTGAACACTGTTAGAAGAGCAAAATATGTACTCCAAATTTAGAGTTACATTTGAACACTTTGAGAGTGCAAATGTACTCTATAAGTGGTACTTTTGGGCACTCATTCAGTGCTTCCTTACACCTGCAGTGTAAACCTAGAACCCCAGAGAGAGAAAATATGTACTCCAAGTCAATGCTTTGTAGCACTTCGCAGAGCTGATTATTTAATACTTCTAGAGTGAGAATGTACTCTGACTGGTGTACAACCAACACCTTTGAGGTGAATTATCAACACTTCATGAATGAATAGTCTACACATTAGATTCTTGCTGCTGTTGTTGTTACAGTGCATACATATATAATATAGTTAACATTATAGTTCAACTTTAATTATTTTACATCAAGAACCATATTTAGTTTTACATTTATATGATGTAACAAACAACTTGAAAATAAATAAATAAATGTGTCCCTGTCAACCAATTAAAGGGGAATTCCGGTGTAAAACGGATTTGGGATATGTTTTGTATGATAATGAGTTGAAACGTTCGTTTTGGAGCACAAAATAACGCATATAGACGCTTTCTTCAGTTGGCTGTTTTTAGCCGATTCTATCAAAACGCTATATACTTGGAACAATGGGGGCAGTGGTTATGGTAAAAACTAAATCTCTATTTTAAACCATTTAAAAGGCTAGAAGTAGCCCGACACTTCTTTGGTAGTTCAATAAGGGTATTAACATATAAAACGAGGCATTGAGAACTTTGTAAGTGTACAGATTGTTTATTAAAAAGTACATTTTATACACCCAATACCATCAGTAGATCACCCGTCGACGCCATTTTGTTTTCAAGACTCGATAAGTAGATTGGCAAACACAGAGATTGTGACATCCATCAGCAACACACAAGCTCTGGCGGCATGCCATGGGACCTTTAAAAATAAAATAAAAATGATCAGGATACAATTACCCTGTGAAACTTCACTACACGATCCACAGCTTCCCGGATACTGATTTTGACAGCTCCCTTCTTTCCACTTGGAGGTGGTGGCAGGAGGTAGACCAGCAGGAGAAGTGAGGCCATGTCACTATCCCAACCTGAAAAGGGAGAGCACATACTTTGAGCATGAAATACACCTGATGAAAGCACATGACACAACATAAAAGGTTCAAAAAGTTCTTGTCAATAAATAGTCAGCATCTAAGAAGGTGGCCAAATACAAACAGGTTATTATCATAGGACCCTTTTTTTTTAAAAAAGGGTCCTATGTTCCCCAGTCTCATACAAAGAGGGGAACATAGGACCCGGGGAACATAGGACCCGGGGAACATAGACACGCTCCCACTAAATTAAAGCCACGTGCCTCGTTAGCATTAGCTAAAAATGGTAACGAGGCGTTAGCTAAATTGAAGACATGTGCCTCATTAGCATTGGCCATTAAGTTTGACGTTAGCTAAAATCGTTAGCATTTATAAGTTGGTTATCAGATCTAAAAGACGAAGAAATGCTGAATATTCTGCATTCAGGGTTTCTGCAGGTTTGAACAAGTTAAATTTAAGACTTTAATACCTTCTTAAGACCCATTATGAATACAATTTCTGACCTATGAAGGACACACGCACAACTAACTATGAAACATAGAAACCCTGTGCATTATTCACTTGGTACTTTTCTTACCTGTTTACATTCCCGTGAAGTTCAAACATGTCTTCGCTCACTCGGAGCAATTCCTTGGCGATTTTGATTCGATCCTCTCTAGTCAACCGTCTCTGCCAAAACAGTTTGCCGCGTAGTGTGGAAGAGGACAAACGGTCACATGTCTCTAGATTCAACCAATGAGAAGGCGCAGCGAGCCAATGACGAATCGAAACCTAAACCGACGTGCCGCCGGGAAAGTTTCAATCAACCGTTGGACACTCAGAGTCCATCATCCTAAAATAAACACTTAAATTACTCTACACCAGCATTATACTAGAGACAACACCCAAGAGTGTTTCTGGTACACCCCCAAAAATGTACTTAGTGCCTATTCAACACCAAAGTGTATACAATCTACTCTGGTCATGAATACTGGCCCTCCTGTGCTGTGATGAGAGGCGGGGCTGGCTGGCCCGCAAACCGTCAGGAACGATGCGGGCGTCTTGAGGGGCCGCGTCTGCTAGCAGATGGCCCCCTCCGACCACCTCTTGGGGAATCACCATGTCCCCGGGGCGCTTGGAGCCGGTGTCTGAGGTCTCTCGGGCCCCAGGCCTGGGCTACTGACTGAGACGCCACCCGAGGTGTAGGTGCTCCTGGGTGCCTTGCCCGCTTCCCCCGACTGCCGAGGGACTCTGACACCTCATCCGCACAGCGACGACGATCCCGCGTCTGTTGCAGCAGGGAGGAGGCCTGTGGCCCAAACATGGCTGTGGGCTCCACTGGCACCCTGAGGAGACAGTCCCTATCTGCTGGCTGTAGCTTCAACTGGGACAGGCACAGATGTCGTCTCACCACCCAGAGCTGAGCCAACGAGCGGCCTGATGCCACTGCCTGCTCCTTGGACACCGAAGCCAGGCACAACGTTGCTGACTGGAACTCCCTTGCCAGAGAGGCATCCACCGGCTGGTTGTGCATGAGACCAGCTGAGATGAGAGGAGGTGGGTGTACAGAGTCAGGATGGCCGCAGTATTAGCCAGACGGGCTTGAATCGCCGTGGACCTGTGCAGCTTGCCCAAAAGACTCTCCATCGCCATACTGTCTTTGTTCAGGCCGGACCCCCAAACAAAGAACCTGGGGAGCGAAAGAGTGGCGCCAGGTCTTGGTCCACAGCTGGAAGTGCCCCACAGCAGACCTGCTCTTGGCCGGCCATGTTGGAGAACACTTTAGTCTGCCTTGACCATCTATGGTAGGATGATGGTGAAGTAAACTGGCGACATAACAGGTTCTTGAAGTCTGGTAGGAGAGGGATCTCTGACCTGAGACCTTCCTCTGCTTCAACCTCGAACCTGGAGGCAGCAGCTGTCGGCTTTTCGGGTAAAACGATGTTCAGGGCCTTGGTTGCCCTGTCAACAATCTCCCGAAACAGGTGAGCCAGCTCTCGCCCGGAAGGGTTAGCTGAGGGAAGCTGTTCACTGGGAAACTCCCTACTCTCTGAAGAGAATACTGTCTCCACATCCAAGTCCTCCTCCTCGGAACCATCGTACTCCCTGTCAGAGAAAAGACTGGGAGGCCGAGAGGGACCCACGCAGAGAGAAACAGGGGCCCTAGGAACATTGAGGGAGAACAGGGAGGCTTGCGGTGCTCGGGGGCTCCGTGAGCCTCCCCGGCCCCCCGGAAGCCCTCCTCATCTTTCTTGCTGGCCCTTCCAAGGTAGGTAACCCTCCCTATTTTGATGGGAAAAAATGGAAGCGGGCTGCCCTTGTATGCATCGGCATGATGAAACAGTTCATGCATGACTGGGGTGTATCCCTGGCCAACATTGCATGCTGGTGGCCTAAACATAACACACAATTATCGTGGCCATCCTCGAGGGGCATGGCAATTTATTAATTAATTTATTAATTAATTTACTTTCTCAGGCAGTTGTGGGTTTCACGGACAATACACTGTCAAGACTCTCACAGCTTTGCTTTCAGCCAGGGAGCGGATTAAACACGATATGGCTATGAAAAAGGTGTCGGACAATCACACTCGCCGGCTGCTTAGGCGAGAGCTCCTACGGAGGTAGACAGCAGACCGCAGTGACGCACCGATAAGGAGTGGGACACTGGTGTTGGTAGGACTTCTGTGTTTCCACAGAAACGTTGTCGCCTCGCCTCTAGCGGACCGAAGTCACTGCCAGGCGAGGGAACTGAAACCAAGGCGTAAGTCCTGGGTTGCACGTACAATACGTCGGTGTCACTACGAAGCCAAAAAGGATCTTTCTTTTCCGGGTTAGGCTACGCGATCCAAGGACGCTGTCCGCAGACAGACTCCAAAACGTACACAGGCAAGTGGATACCAATGCTGTAACCCACACACGTTAATCTAAGACGCAACCCCACACGGTACCTTTCACAGTGGAGATCCAACAATCAATGATTGCACGTCTACACCAGTGTTTTATAGTGGTGTGGGCGTGACCAGGCTTACCGGTGTGTCTTAAAGCCTATCCACGGTCCTTAGCAGTCATGGGGGTTATACCCCGTACATATGGAATATGTAACGGAGTGGAGAGATGGTCTCGATACGATAGAGAGCAATCTATTTTAAGGTAAATTTTGATGGGACCTGCACACTACTGTAAAAAAAAAAATGTAATTAGGTGGGGCACTTTTTTGGGTAATCAACTGTCTAATCTTTATCTTCTACCAGTTACTGATGATGGTGTAATCTGTCTCGTGGAGCCTTCTGCCATAACACACCTCCATGCTGTTGTAAGTACTCTTAATATTCGACAGATTTGTCATAATGGGTAGAAAATAACACAAACATTCTGTTTCATCACAGGATGATGATGAAGACACCTTATCAGCTGCCATAGAGAGGGAAGTAATAACTTTGGTTTCAGTTAATTGTTCCACAATACAACTCGCAACTTCTTTCTCCCTAACAGAGCAATGCCGGAAGTTACAATCAGGAAGAAGGTCCATCAACCTCCACAGCACAGCTTACCTCAGTAAGATGTTGTTCAGTGTTGACCCACAACTTACAATGACACTAAGTAGACATGGCACTGTGAAATTCAACGTAATTTATGTTCCTATAGCTCCCTGTGGAACAACTTTACAATGTATATTTAGAATCCCAAATAAACAAATCACACCTAGAAATGGAGCACATAAGGCTGCAGATCACCAAAACAAAAAAGGAAATACAACTGCTGGACCATCAGTTAAAGGTGGGTGACGTGCCCACAGGTGGATGTTTTTTAATTGTTTCAACAACAAAGGATTAACAACTGTACAACATTTGCCCTTCTAGGAAATAAAGAAGACCCCATAAAATGAGGCCTATTGTCGTTCTTTGACACTGGGGAGGTGATGGGTCAGTTAGAAATGATTGAAGCGTATCATCACTCTAACAGCTCTTCCATCTCGTGCATCAGCAGGGGGGTCAGGATTATTATCTGGATCATTGGGGGAAAGAGTAGGACATTGTTCTCCTCTAATAGTGGCAATGTTGTGGAGAACCACACATGCCACTATAATGTCACAAGCCCTTTCCGGGGTGACCCTGAGGCTACGAAGGCACTGGAACCGGGCCTTGAGTATGCCGATGGTCATCTCCACTCTGGCTCGTGTCCTGCAGTGAGCCAAGTTGTAGTCTCGCTGTGGGCCAGGGTCAGGGTCAGGGTAAGGGGTCAGCAGATAGCGCTGGCAGGGGTACCCTCTGTCTCCGAGTAGATAACCATCAAACTCTCCTATGATAATATAAGATACACTTTATTGTTTCAGTTGCAATAGGAGGAAACAAAATATTGATCATAGGATATAACTATATACTGGATAGATAAAATATATATATAAACTCACCATGGGCAAATCTGGCACTCAGTGTAGAAGCTTTATGTCAAAGCTTTATAACATAAATTATTGCTTAGACTGTTTCCTGCAATTCTGTGGAACTCTTCTTTGAGAAGTCTGCTGGGTCCGTGACTTGGGAACACTACAAACGTGTATAGTAGCCGTTTCAACGCAAGTGTCACATTTCGAACAACCCTTGGACACATGCTCTGCATCACCGACGTTATACAAAAAACTGGCGTTGGAAAAAAAACGCAGCGCAATACAAAGAATTTGCTCGGAACTGAGAGCGTGTCCACGATGTGTCATGTGAACTATGTGAGGGCTGAGAATATTGTTTAGATAGATTATAGATGATGCAGAGACACGGAAACGCTCAAACAGGTACTCATCCGGGAATGATAAAACCTCCAATCGGGGTCTAATAACCCTCTCCCGACGGAGATTTCTGCGGAGTATCTGCGCCTCGACATCAACTGGCTCTTCAGTAAAAGGACACGCCATGTCTGCCACTGCCTTCCGTCTGCAGGCTTCAACTTAAGAGCAGGAGAAACTCAGGGTTAGTTGAAGAAAACCTGCCAGCGAGCAGGTTAATTTCACAGAGTTTGTTGCTAGTGTAACTGACTCAGTGTTAAGCTGAACTGGCTTTGTGAAACCGAAAAACCAGAGTTTCCCTCATCTCAGGTTTAACTAACTCAGAGTTTTCACTGAACCTGCTTTCTGAAACGGGCCTCCGGTCCACTTGACATCGGGTAGGCGCATGAGTGTTTATTTGGCTACAGGCTTTTCTAATGTCTCATTTTGGCTGCTGTATGTGGTGCACTTTCCTGTCCTTAACGTAAACATTAACCTATTCAGTAGGCCTGCCCCGACGTGAGTCAGACATGACGATATGTCTTTCCTTTACTTCTCAAACTACGTGACAATTGCATGCTCATCAGCCCGATTTTCAAAAATCCTCGGGGGAGAAACCCCCAAACCCCCGTTTTAAAAGGACTCTAACTTCTGGGCTACAGCCCCGGATGTTTTCAATTGCTAGCGACGCTCCTGCCCTTGACCATTCATTAACCACAAATATTGATCTACATAGCATATCTTTCCAGAGCCCTGTTTCAGGTAGCTGGTTTTGAGGCAACCCCGAGTTGGTTCGCTCTGAGTTAGTGGAAACTCTGGGTTTTCCGTTTCAGGTAGCAGGTTCAGCGCAACCGAGAGTTAGTTGCTGCGGCAACATACGCCGTGGACCTAACCTGCTCGGGAGGTGGTTAGACCTACTCTGAGTTTGTTGTCTATAAGGCTGAAGGCAGCTCTCCGACAGAAGGAAGTGTTAGAAATGGCATGTCCTTTTCTACGAGAGCCTGTGGACGTAGAGGCTGCGATCCTCAGAAGGAATCTCTGTGAGGAACGATTATTAAGACCCCGGTTGGATATACTTTATTTTCCTGATAATTTTCTTCACGAGCGCTATCGTTTTTCAGCGCAATCTATCATTTATTTAGACCACCTTCTCAGCCCCCATGTTAACTGTCAAACGCACCGGGGGCATGCATTAAGTTCATTTTTTTATTTTTTATCGCAATTAACGCCTGTGCAGAATGATCCTCCCCGTGCATCCCACCCGCTCTGTACTACAGTCACTTCAACGTTGTGGCTTTCCCATGATCAGAGTAGCTGACTAACCACGGACCTATAACTGCTGCAAGTCAAGAAACTCATTTTAAGAATGCAAGGCAGAAAAGTCCCTGGTACTGCTTTTAACCAGATGCTGTTCTTCTCTACATGCACATGCTCAGCATAATCGTCTGCATTGTTCACTGAAGTAAAACCCTTTGAGTAAACTGTTCAACAAAATAACTTGTCCCACCACAGCCCGTGTTCTAATAAAGACAATCTACTTATTATGAGGATTTTTTTATTTCCTGAAAGCACAAAAAAAAAAATTCATTTATATTGGGTATGTTTTTAGAGCAGGGAACAGTAGCCTATCCCAGTTTGCACCTCACCCACCTATAACTTATGTTCCAAAATTTGGATCTCCAAAGCATCCTTTTGCATCTTTTGAATTGTTACAATTGCATGGAGGTTGGTGAGGGCATCTGGTTCAAGTAGGGCGATGACGCCATCAGTAACTGGAAGAAGATGATTAGACAGTGCAATTATTACTTGAGCCAGAAAATTGCCCCATCTAATTTGCAACGCGCTGGGTTGCGTGTACATATCTAATTATTTTGAATAACCAACCTCTTATACTGTAAAGGCACTTCTATCCTGGGGGGTGGGGGGGTTCAGAGGAGCTCCCCCCAGGGATGCCCTCAGCCACAGGACGCATACTCTGTTGGCTGAGGGCCATCTCCTCAGCCTCTGTGAGGGCTGCAGGTGGTGGACCCCCTCCAGTCTGCCGGGCCTCTGCATTTTTTCGATTTGCTAACATGGAGGAAAATGTTACCCTAATATTCAGTAAGCGCTATTTTGAAGACACATATATATATTTATAATGCATTTTGCCTAGGTGTAGCCTTCTAATATATCTAAATCCTATTAAATATTGGCAGTGTTGGGGTGGCTGGGAAATGTAGGCCTACTACTTACATTGACTGCTTAAATATAGGTCACAAATATATAATACATGTTGAACATAGCTGTAAATTAGGTAGAGCCAGCAAAACAGCACAATTGATTTGATTTCAATTAAACATTAGTTTACCTGTTTAAACTATATTTTTGTACTTCATTTGCTGCCAAGTCCTCGTGGGGCAACTGGGGGTTGCGTAAATTCACACACACACACACACACACACACACACACACACACACACACACACACACACACACACACACACACACACACACACACACACACACACACACACACACACACACACACACACACACACACACACACACACACACACTTTACATATTGAATAAGTGGAAGATATTAAACTTTCCTCTTATTTTATTTTATTTTACTAATTTATTTGACTCACGCATTGACTTGTTCAGCTATTTCCTGCCAAGCTCTCAAGACGCTCTCGCTGCCGCGGCGGTATTGCTTTTTTTGGTTAAAATGGGTAACTGCTCGGCATACACGTTCATTAGAATTTCCAATTCCGTGGGGGAAAAGTAAGTGGATCTACGCTTTTGGTCCATGTTTGATCATGTTATCAGAGATCCATTGATGATTGCTCTTCATAGTCAACAGGCACGCCCTCAACCCAGAGTGAACATACTCAGAGTTGATTAACCCAACGCTGATCACCTGTTCTGAAACCGAAAACCCAGAGTTGCTTTTCAACCCTGAACTCTGAGTCAACCAACTCAGAGCGCAGGATTAAACTCAGAGTATGTTAAACCAGCTACCTGAAACAGGGCTCAGGTCACAGCTTTACCCTTGAACAAACATCAACCATTATGTTTAAGGAACGATGGTGTACATGTGAGGTTTACCCTTGAAAAAGCACACAAGATAGGAACAGAGTTAACTTGCTCCCTGGCGCCATGTCAAACCTTACTTATAGGGGAGGGGTGATCAGCTACCTTCCACCATTAAAGTATCTATGTTTTATAGGCCTAATAATAATCATAGTTTACCATAAAATATAGGGTTATTTTCTTCCATACCACCTTGACCCAACTTAACATTTGGTGGTGCATTTATCTTACTGTAAAACTGAAATTAATATGTTATCCACATCAAGTAATATGGGTCAAACATACGGTCAAATTAATCTTGTGAATATGGGTCATAAATATGGGTCAATATTGGTCGTAAACGAGTCTCGTCTTGACCTTGAAACTAGTTTCTAAAAGGTGAATTTGGCCTTGATTTTATAATATCGGTATATCATATGTACTTTGCATATAATCGAGTTTGATTTGTTTTACATTCGGCCGAATTGGAGTTGATCAAAAACGGTTCACGTTACGACACGGCATCGAAAAGTTAGAGGTCTTTGACCGTGGTCGTCTGATCATGAAATGTTATAATTATTCAGGGTTCCGTTAGACTATCTCAGGGCGAAACGGAAAAGTAGCAACAGCAAATCAGGCACTTAATGTACGCACTCCTTGAATGTCATTTGTCCTGGCACTTAAGAATATTACTCAGCATTGAGTAGCGTCCTATCTTAGCTATCTCTGTTCTGAACAGGGAATGGGTTAACCTAGTGATGGTTAGCGCTTGGCACTTGGTTCTATGGACATCCTTACTATAAAGACAGCGATAAACTGTTCTAAAAATTTTACTTATTGTTAGTCGCTCTGGATAAAAGCGTCTGATAAACGCCCTGAATGTAAATGTAAATGTTATCAATTGGTTGAAAGGGAAGGTCCACCAAAACAGAAGCTTCTATTGATGCAAAAATAATTGATGAATGATTCTCTGGGCCACGTTTTAGTCAGCAAGGTAGAGCACTCTTTATTATTTTTATTGGATCCAAATACAGCGGGCGCGACACAACAGCTCTGGGTCTTTGATTCCTGGGTGTGTAGGAGAGGGGAGTCCCGGGATGTGCAGTTTGGAGGTGTTGGCCTCTGGTTCCTGGGTGTGTAGGGGGGAGGTGTTGGCCTCTGGTTCCTGGGTGTGTAGGGGGGAGGTGTTGGCCTCTGGTTCCTGGGTGTGTAGGGGGGAGGTGTTGGCCTCTGGTTCCTGGGTGTGTAGGGGGGAGGTGTTGGCCTCTGGTTCCTGGGTGTGTAGTGGGGAGGTGTTGGCCTCTGGTTCCTGGGTGTGTAGTGGGGAGGTGTTGGCCTCTGGTTCCTGGGTGTGTAGGGGGGAGGTGTTTGCCTCTGGTTCCTGGGTGTGTAGGGGGGAGGTGTTGGCCTCTGGTTCCTGGGTGTGTAGGGGGGAGCTGTTGGCCTCGCCTGGTGCTCTGCCAGCGGTCGAGAGGGCTGTCCTTACTGGTGGGTTCAGCCTCTGTGACCACGCGGTAGGTGGTCTAGGTGCTGGAGCTGGAGCTGCTGCCAGTGCTAGGGGTGGGGGCGAAGAATATTATTATAGATTAAGCAAGCCATTAAATCCAGTCACCTTCCCTGAATATCAGAGCCTTTTGATTGTGATTATGGTGGTTTATTTTGAGTACAAATTGTAAATAAAGCAATACCATGAGATGGTATGGATTCTCCTCCCATGTGCTGTGATTTCCCTATTGGATAATAAAGAACTATCTCCTCTTATATGTCCTTTCCCGTGGGTTTACTTCCCTGTTGACCTTTTTTATGTGAATGCATTGATGGATGCTGTGGTGGCACTCTTTCTGATGCTGTGGTGGCACACGTTTCTAAAGAGTGCCTTAAAGGGGTGATATTCATACCACCAGGTATGAGTGTGATTATCCATTACTGGCCACTTGATGATCGGCCTTTTCTTGTACCTTAGTGACATCACAAAGGGGCGTGTCTACCTAGTTGTATGATGGACGGATCAGAAACGTTTGCTACGGTTCACTGGGAAGGCGGGTAGACTGATCTATCCCGCATACATCTAGGTGGACACGCCCACTTGTGATGTCATGAGGACACAGGGAAAGGCAGATCATCAAAGGGCCTGTAACGGCTGACAACACTCACACCTGGTGATGTGACTTCACCTCGGCTAAAGACACGCAGCCCGTCCCCTGACCGCCCTGGCCTACTCGTCCAGCAGTCTGCGGTACTCTGCGATCTCCATCTCCAGGCGCGTCTTGGTGTCCAGCAGCATCTGGTACTCCTGGCCCTGGCGGTCGATGTCGCCTTGCAGGTTGACCAGCTGCTCCTCCAGGCTGGTCACCTGGTTCTCCGTCTCCTGCAGGGTGCCCTCGAGTGACCCTTTCTGCGGTCCGCAGGGAGGGGAGAGGAGGGGGGAGAGAGTGTTTAGGAGGGGAGAGGAATGGACCAATGTCACCTCTCTTAGGTTCAATAGTGAAAAATAATAACTCTGGTTACCCTGTCCCTGAACACGCCCTAATTAACTAGGGTACAAATATCCCCTGACCACACCCTTAGTAACTAAGGTAACCCTGTCCACACCCTAATTAACTAAGGTAACCCTGTCCCCTGACCACACCCTAATTAACTCAGGTAACCCTATCCGCTGACCACACCCTAAGGTGCGGTCTTCCGCAGAGAGCAGTGCACCCACAATGGTGAGCTGTGATTGGAGCTCTCTCTGCAGGGACTGCAGCAGGCGGTTGAGGTTGGTTTCTGTGCTCACTGCGACCTCCTGTTTGACCGTCGCCGCCTGCGATGGAATCAAACACAAGGAGCTGAAGATTAACACTTATGTAGATGGAAACACGATGCAGCATACAGCACGGAGAACATGTTCTGTCCAGTGGAGTCCTTGGTTCCTACCTTCTCTTGGAACCAGGCGTCCAGTTCCTTCTTGTTCTTGGCCGATGCCTGTTCGTACTGCTCGTGGATTTCTGACAGGACGGCGTTCAGGTCCTGCGTCGGCCCCGCGTCCACCTCCACGTTCACCTGTCCCGTCATCTGCTGCCGCTGGCCGAGCATCTCCTGGTAGCGCCGGCGGGAAGAAGACAAGTTAGAGGCTGAACATGAAATAAGCATCTCCACTGAGCTTCTGAAAGGCTGTGTTTAGGATCAGAGCGTACGGCGGTTAGACACGATGAGACACGAGGAGACATGCATGACGGGAGCCTGGCGTTACAAACCCACCTCCTCATGGTTCTTCTTCAGGAAGATCAGCTCCTCCTTCAGCCCTTCAATCTGCATCTCCAGGTCAGACCTGGCCAGCACGTCCAGCACCCTCTTGAGTCCGGCGAAGTCCGCCTCCACCGACTGCCGCACGCTCAGCTCGTTCTCCCTCCTGTGGAGCACAGCGTTAGCGAGGACTACCCTCAGAGACATCCTCTCTCTACAGTCAGCCTGCGCAGTCACGGTGGCTGTCGCTCTCTGGTCTTCTTACTTTCTCTTGAAGTCGTCCACCGCCAGCTTGGCGTTGTCGTTGGCCAGGTAGATGCTTCCGTCGACACACATGGCGCCATGGATCTAGAGCGGTGAAGAGCAGGGCAAAAGAACGCAGGAGTAGAGGAACGAGTCATTAAGCGAGGTGTTCAGGAGGACGGACAGTAAGCAGCGTGAGGCGGAGGTCTTCCTGCAGCTCAGGGGACGTACCTTGTTGTGCAGGTCTGCGATGGAGACGAAGAAGGCGGAGTAGTCTCGGGATCCGGGAGAGGTTTTGTTCTCAAGGAATTGTCGGATCCTCAGCTCCAGCTCGGCGTTGCCGTTCTCCAGGGACCACACCTCTTCCAGGTAGGTGGCCAGGCGGTCATTTAGGTTCTGCATGGTGGCCTTCTCATTGGCGTGCACGTCGAAGTTATCTCCTCCTCCGCCGCCGCCTCCACCACCGAAGCCGCCGCCAATGAAGGGGCTACTGGCACCGTAGGAGATAATATTGTTGTAGCCGATTCTGATATTTCTGGAACTAATTCGCGTGGAATTGTCGATGGTGCTAACCTCATGTCCCATCGTATGTTTTGTAGGAGAGGAGAACCTGGAGATGAAGAGAGGAGGAGAGAGCGA
Organism: Gadus morhua; assembly: GCF_902167405.1. Classification (NCBI taxonomy): domain Eukaryota; kingdom Metazoa; phylum Chordata; class Actinopteri; order Gadiformes; family Gadidae; genus Gadus; species Gadus morhua. The sequence goes on along the minus strand of NC_044050.1, from coordinate 30,155,438 downwards.
CTGTGGTGCACTCCCCTGCTCCTGCTCTGCTCTTTATAATCCCACAGCGGAGGAGGACTAGGAGGCGCAGAGACGGGCTGGAGGGAGGAGTTGCCACAACACTCCTCCAGCTGCCACACACGCCACCAGCTCGTTACACTGATTGTTAACAAGAAGCTGTTGTTGTGTGGTTGGCAGGAGAAAAAAATGGAAATGGGGCGGGGCCTCATGGAAATGGGGCGGAGCCTCAGGGGGCGGAGCCTCAGGAGCAGCTGCTGGGAGTGGCTGGCTGTCTGCTTTCCACATGCACGCACACACATACACGCACACGCACACATGCATACACACACGCTCACAGACACACATGCATACACACACGCACATACAAACACACACACACACACACAAACATACACCCACGCTCAAACACACGTGCATGACAGACATGCTTAGACTACCCACACACACGCTCAAACACAGACACGCATGCACACACGCACATACACATACAAACGCAAAGACATGCACGCATACACACACACGCAAACACACACTCACACAAACAGCACACACACATACAGGCTACCCAAGCACACATATACACATGCGCACATGCACATGCGCACACACACACAAATATTTTTTGTGAAATAAAAATACTACGTACTTTGTGTATATGTTCACCTGCAATGACCCAGTATGAGAGTAACGGTCTCGCCTCTCGTTTTGTGTGAGCTGTTTCCGCCAGTAGAGGGCGCTGTTACTGCGTCCATCTCCTCTGTGTGCAGGGAGTTCGGGTCAGGCTCTGCGTGCTGCCGGCTCCTGCCTGTGGGGCCGCGGTGGGAGCCGCACCCATTTTCACGAGCTTAACGAAAGTCGAACGAAAACCATGCCTGGTTTGCTTTGTGACCCATTGTCTGGGGCCAAACTGCTTTAAATAGTGTTTTTAGTTACCAAGGAACTGACCGCCTGCTGAGGATGTTTATTGGAGCTCTAGATACTATCTGAGAACTAACGCACTTAGTGTTGGCCTGTTGGCTCAGTGGATATAAAACGGTCGGTAAACCACTAAACCCTAATCTCATTTAGTATCATACCGTAATACAGCATTGTTCTCCACCTACAATAAACTATTGTTTGGAATCCCATCGAAGTTGATTGCAAAAGAAAAAACGATACTTACTAAGGGCACAACTGGTGCAATAGATTGTCTATGAAAATTAAGTTGAAGTTGTGTGTTTTTGTGTAGTAGTGTTGTGTAGAAATAGTGTTTATTAGTAGTTTGTAGTAGTATTGATAACCCTTTCCAAAGGAACACTAGGCTCCATTGTGGTTCTCTGGGCCCTGCTCTTGCTACACTGCTGGAAAGTGTTGGACGAGCTTCAGCTTCTGCTGGCCAGAGAGGGAGCATTCAAGCCTGCAGCTTATGAAAGCCCACATAAGTGTGAACTTATCAGGAGGTAGAGCGGGTGGGCTGGTCACCAAAAGGTCGCTAATTCGATCCCCGGCTTCTCCTAGAGTGTGGAGGTGTCCCTGAGCGAGGCCTGACTGCTCCTGACCAGCTGGCTGTCGCCCTGCGGGGCTGACTCCGCCGTCGGTGTGTGACTGTGTGCATGAATGGGTGAATGTGAGGCAATGCTGTCAAGCGCTTTGAGGGGCTACTGTTCAGGAAAGCGCGGTCTAACTGCAGTCCGTTTACCGTTGCGCTGTTGGCAGGTGATCTGAGGTGGAGGCCGCTGGTAACAACAGAGCGGTGGGAACTGGACAACGCTGGCGTAGAAGCTGGAACCAGCAGATTTATAATCCTCAGTAAAGTGGTGTACGTAGACACAGAGAGCCTGTCGGAGAACCTCTTCGTAGGTTCCATGCGCAAGCATCCAATATTATTTAGCTATCCGTCGTCGCAACGGAGACGCAAGGGCTGGGATTGGTCCACTAACACTAACAATAATTATTTCCGGCATCACTTCTCCGTTTGACTTTGTAGGCCTACCTTATTTACTTAGTACATTGTTTACTTTGCACATTAAGGACCAATAAAACATCAAATAGGATTTGTTAAGCTTTGGAAGTTTACTTACAAAACAATTACATGGTTGTAGTCAACATATAAGATCGATCGGGCGGCGAATTGCATTGCGTATCTGATTGATACGCAATGCAACCCGACGGAGAGCTCTGAATGCTCGGGGGGTCTATTTACGGAGACTGGATACGGATTACGGATGTAGAGTAAAATACTTTGGCCTTTAGTGTTAGCACTTAGCGTTAGCAATTAGTGTTAGCTCTTAGCGTTGGCTCTTAGCCTGGACAGAACCGGGATGACCTCACTGGTGTAAAACATGATACACAATACAGAAGGAGTTAGGATTAGAAATACACAACATTTCTGCCTCTGATTGATTCCTATTTTCCTTCTCACTCACGGCCATTTCAGGTTTGTCGTGAGAGCATAAAGGGAGAGGAAGAGGACATTCTTCACCCTGCTGAGAATCTCCTCTGGAGCCGAGTCAAGCAGAGTCCCGGAGAAATGCCTGCCCCCCAACCCAAGGCTCCTACCCCCCCCCCCCTGCTAAAGGCTAGGCTCCTAGCCCCCCCCCCCCCCCGCTAAAGGCTCTAATGGTGCAGCCACACCAACCGCGTTTACTCGCGTTGGATTACGCGAGTAACGCGCCTAACCTGACGCTTGATCAGTGTGTGGTGGTTCAACGCTTCCAACGCGTCAACGCGCCAACGCAGCTAGATGAGTCAATAGTATCTGTCTGCGTCCTGCAAGACGGAGGCGTAACTTGTAGTAGGAGGCGTAACTTGTTCTTTTCTAAATCGCGGCCCACGCAAGATCTTTCTCTTTTCGCAGTAAACAAAAAGCGTTGTAAATCACGGTTCACACGAGATCTTCATTGAAGTCGGGTCTTCCGATATTCATGACGGTAAGTAAATTTAAGGCCTAATATTTGAGGTCCGAGTTGCGGTCATTTATGTACCCGCGCACCACTGCTACATACAGATCACCTCCGCGATTTAGAAAAGTACTAGACACACCTCCGACTACAAGTTACGCCTCCCACTACATGTTACGCCTCCTAGTGCAAGTTACGCCTCCGACTACAAGTTACGCCTCCTACTACAAGTTACGCCTCCGTCTTGCAGGAGGCAGACAGACCCAACTCAGATGAGTCCATGTCCATGCAAGTGAACGGAGCGTTCCCTCTTCGCTGGAGTCCGAGGTAGGAAACCCAAATGCCGCCGTGTTTGGGTGCATGATAGAGCTTAGATCGGGTTAGATAAATAATCTCGGATATAAATAACAATAATCGGGTTAAATAACTTCACATGGTGTGTCTGGTGTGTTTCCAGCATTCACAGTGTCAGCAGAGATTTAGTCCGCCAAGACGTTGAGGTTGCTTAGCAACCAGAGACTCTGTCCATGCAAGTGAACGGAGTGTTCCCTCTTCGTCATAACTATCAAACCAAACATCCTTCACATTCACCGAGCGAACATTATGAAAGTAAAATGCACATTTCTCGCTAGAAATGTTTCCATAAACGCATTTAATGGCGTAACTATGTTACTATTTCCACCCAGAATAAAGAAAGATGTCGGCCGTATGCTTCTGTGCAAGCTCACTACGCTCTGCCAGTGACGTCGGGTCAAGCTCCACGCTGATTAGCTATCGCGGCTAAGCGTCACGCGTTGGAGCTTTGAAAGTTCAATTTTCTGAACTCCGGGCGTTGGTGCGTTGGGCGCGTTACTGCGTTTACGTGCGTAATTACGCAACGCTTCAACGCGTGTAACGCGCCTAGACCAATGGTTCCCTATGCAAAAATGCCGATTTTCAACGCCCCTAACGCGAGTAACGCGGTTGGTGTGGCAGTACCTTAAGGCAGTGAAAATCACTGCTCTAAGGCTCCTAGCCCTGTCCTAAAGGCTCTAAGGCTCCTAGACCCTCCCCTAAAGTCTCTGAGTCTCCTAGTCCCTCCCCTAAAGGCTCTAAGGCTCCTAGCCCCTCCCCTAAAGGCTCCAGGGCTCCTAGCCCCTTCCCTAAAGGCTCCAGGGCTCCTAGCCCTCATCTGAAGGCTATAAGTCTCCTATCCCCTGCCCTAAAGGCTCTAAGGTTCCTAGCCCATCCTACTAAAGGTTCTAAGCCTCCTAGCCCCTCACCTGAAGGCTCTAAGGCTCCTGGCTCTTCCCCTAAAGGTTCTAAGGCTCCTGGCCCCTCCCCTAAAGGCTCCAGGGCTCCTGTCCCCTCCCTAAAGGCTTCAGGGCTCCTAGACCCTCCCCTAAAGGCTCCTGGCCCCTCCCCTAAAGGCTCCTGGCCCCTCCCCTAAAGAGTCCAGGGCTCCTAGCCTTCCGCTAACGGCCAGGGTAAGGCTGACTGTGGCCGTCTGACCCCTGCTGTGACCCTCAGATAACGACTGTTTGCACAACTGCCATTGCTGGGATCCAGACCCTGTTAGCTTAAACAGTGTTGCCAACTTAGCGATTTTGTCGCTATATTTAGCTACTTCTCAGACCCCTTTGGCGACTTTTTTTAAAAACAGCGACAAGCGAAAAATCTAGCTACATTTTCAGCTGTTATTGGTGACTTTTGGCGATTTTTTGAGGTGAAAGCACTATCGCTATTACCTCTTCACAACGAGCACCGGGTGCCTGCGCGGCCCCTCCCCCGTCTCAAAGCACTTACAGGCAGCCCAGTCCTCGTGCAGCAGTCCCTCCCAGCTGCTCTGTTAGCAGGAGCTAACAGGAGACGTTCACGCCTCGGCATCCGGGCTGCAAATGAATCCGCGTCCCGGCCAGCAAGCCGCCGCCGACTGATCCCGCCCACTGACGTACAGTCAGGGCGGGAAAATGTAATATTTTCTTTGTCTAAATAAAATAATAAATCGCTGCGTTACATTGACTCACATTGCCTCACCAGGGGATTCCACCGGGCGCGTTACGGCGGCGTTACGGCTGCGGCACGGAACGGCTGCGACTCTTCCCTGCTTGCATTTCCACCGGGCGCGTTACGGCAGCACAACGTGCGTTACGAGGCAGCCGTATTCACGCGAGATCACGAGATCACGCGATAATTCCTAAACCTAATGTACTCAACTTCCACTCCCAAAACGACTGCAATTAAATGCCACGCTTTGAACTTCCGGCCATTGCCCTTATGAAAATGATGATTTGGTACATAAATGACGTTGTGATAGGCTACATGAGCTGAGTATTGCGACTTTATTTTGAAAATTGACCGGATGCTCTATGGCTTTTACTTTTTCACTTCCTGCCCGGCTTGATCTGCTCTGTTGAAATTGACGCGGTTCAGCAACGGCTTGCGGCAAAAATAGAAATGCACGCATCATTCGCTCACACAAGGAAGTGTTCTTACCCTGGAACTCAAACACAGAGTACATAAACTCCACGGCTGGTCGCAGGAAGGCGGGGGGAAGATGGGAATGGGAATCAAAAGTTATTTTGACCACAGTTTTTGGAGCATTTGTGGTCGTACGTGATTATGAAGAGTGTTGCTGATTGGCCTGCTTTTAGGAACACACACACAAACACACAGGCACTTCAGGCCTTTGGCATAATACTGTGTGAATTATGAGGGATGTTTCTTGTGGATTCAAGCTAGAACCAAAACTCGGGAGAACCAGAGAAGATAGTAGAAGCTGTTCGGTTTAATCCACTTCATGCTTATCTTTACTGCCAAAGAAAATTGAAATGCTTAAAGGTTGGATAGGTGATTTGCTTTTTTGGCCATTTTTGCAAAATTACTTGAAATCCTTATCATAACCCGCTTACAGCCACTGAGTTAGAAGTACTGACATGAAAATTAAACAAGTCAATCATCTGTGGAACGGGCAGGGCTCGAAAAACTCCAGCCAATCATTTCCATTGCCACCGAGTTGCATTGGACAGTAAGTACGTCAATCAAACGGTCGTACTGCACTCCCCCTCCCCCGCGCCCCGCGCGCGACCCCTTCGTGCAGTACTCGTGACCCAGAGCTCGTGACCCAGAGCAAGCTCCTGTTTGTTGTTATCCTGCGGTAGCTACTGGAACTAGTTAATCCACATTTGGACCTAGCAGTAGAAGACAATTTCCATGGCAGACAAGACGCCACCATCCCCACCACCACCACCACCACCACCACCACCACCAGCAAAGAGAAGGAAAACTCATTTTCAGAGAGTAATTGATAATAAAAACGCTGAAAGAGAAAAACTGAAATCAAGAATAATCCTAGGCGCTGCTTTCGAACGTTGGCGGCAACTGAAGGACGAGAAGGGTCTAAAAACCGATGCTTGTGTGGCGGTTGACCTAGTTTCAAAGTTTATACCGTTTATACTCGGTAATACCGGTGTGGAGACGAGTGTATTACTCGGTGTGAAAATGTCCACACCGCGGCAACCCTAGTGAAAACCAGGACTTCCAATACAATTATATGAAACAAACATACATTTTCTAAAAATAGTAATGATTTATGTGACCGTTTAATGTTTATAACATCTGGTCCAACCATAGCAGCGAGAACGTATTCTCAGCAGGGGGTGCTGGGAAAAAAAAAAACTCAGCCTGCACTAGACTCGCAACTCGTTACATTGATAAAAAAAAGATGTATAGCAGCGCAGCTCAATTACACCAGTGCATGCGCGCACAGTTGAAAATCGATCGTTCACATCCAGCTGCTCACAGAACAAGTTTAGCGCACCACCGCTACCCTCACACTTTTTCATATAACCTTTTTTCAGCACTAGGTCATATGAGCATTAAATAAATGCTGCGTCTCAAAATGCCTTGGACAGCAGCGAGGATGACTCGCTTTGCCACGGGCCGAAACAGTTCGGAGCGACCACAGCCAGAGCGAACACAGCGGGGCAGAGGAGTGTCAGGAATAGTCTTTGGTGTACACATCAGTAGGCTACGGCCTATTTGCACTACTGTTTAGTGGCAATGCAGTGTTTTATTCGATGCCTTTTTATTTTCGTATATTATTTCAATGAATACAATTTATTTATTCATAAAAAACGGATCTGGTCTTCAAATCTTTTTTCCAAATATAGGTCGTCTTACAATGGGATTTGTGTTTATATTCGGACCAATACGGTACAGCGGGCGCTCACATGACGTTAAGCATTTCCTGGTGCATAATGTGACGCTTCAGAACCTAAAATCCCGTTTCTCCCCGTTGACACGACAACACATAACCGGCGTTTTCAGAAATCTCCACTTTGGCCGGAGTTTTTAGAAATGATCGTTTTCTGTGATAAGACAGGGCCTCGGACAGGGGGTGTTGCAGCACCCCCAGCACTCCTACTTCCCGCGGTACTGGGTGCAACTTACAGCTGAATGTAGTGCCATGTTGTTAAACGAAAACCTACGCTACCCTGGCTCGCTCTCGCGCATCTCTGTTCGCGCTCGTGCATGATTGCGCGTCCAGGTACTTGGAATGGGTGGAGTCAGAGTCAGCGTTGAAGGAGAGGGGGTAGGACCATTTGAGTTGTGTATTTTCAAAATCTGCTGGCGTTTCGCAAATCACCTACCCAACCTTTAACCAGTGGGTGCATCAATTGATTGAAATAGGCAAGTACAAGTACAAAGTACAAATTGATATATTGTACACTACACTACAACGTCACTGTAACCTGTATTAACTGCAAACACTACGTAAATCTGGCGGTAGTATTATGGGGCTCTTGTTTTCAGTCTATACGGGTCAACACTGCCACCCCGTGGTCATATTATTATGACACACAAAGAAATGGGTCACTTCGAAAAAGACAAGTTGTTCAGGTTAAAGGCCCACTATGCAACTCCGGGCATTTCTTGGCTGTTTTCTCGGTTTTGGCACGCACATTTCTCTACACAGCGCCCCCTACAGCTTCGTAGTAGATATTTCACAACACTGTCGTAACAACTCGTTGACGACCCTTCCCCATGCACTTCTACGCGAGCCATGTGCATTTGTTTTCAAAGAAGCCGGCGAATGCGTGGAGCCATGTCCGAAGTAGATGTTCATGAAGTGTAGGCAAGGTTATACATTTTTAAAAAGGTGTATTTGTATTGCAATAAACATAAATCCATCCTTTTTTATAGTTGACGGGGAGAATGTATATCCTAGATTATAATTGTTATATCTTAGGTTGAACAGAACAATCAGTGTAAGAGGTTTGGCCAACATAATAATCTAAATAAACAAGAACCTGGATTCGGGGATTCAGTCTGTATCTGGGGGACGAGACGGACGAACAGCAAAACACCCATGGAAACAAAGGTGTTTATATGGTTGCAACCAAGCAAGCTAGAAACATACAGGGCTCACAACAAAACGGTCGAGAAAACAATTTTTACAGGGCTCACAACAAAATGGTTGAGCAAACACATTTGTACAGAGACTATCAACATCAAGAATACCACGAAGACAAAGGCCACCCAAGGGTACTTTCAATTTCAAAAGCAACACGGCCGAGTCGGCGTCTGATTTGCAGTCTTCTTTTTCTTTCAGTTCACGCTATTCCTGAAAAGCTTGCTCAACGTTTACTCGTGTCTGGCCTCTCTGTCGGTCAGTCTCCCTTTTCTCTTCTTCTGTTCCTCCGACATTGGGTTTCTCTGTCTCTTTTTAGTCGGCGGATCTATGATGAATATAACAATCCCTTAGTTACTTGTGTTTATATCGAGCCGGTTCCGCGTTTGGGGGTCTGTGCCGTAAAGCACCAACGCCCGGAGTTCAGAACTTTCAACGCTCCAACGCGTGACGCTTAGCCACGATAGCCAATAGGCGTGGAGCTTGACCCGACATCACCGACAGAGAGTAGTGACCCTTGCACAGAAGCATACGGCCGACATCTTTCTTTATTCTGGGGGTGGAAATAGTAACATAGTTACGCCATTAAATGCGTTTATGGAAACATTTTTAGCGAGAAATGTGCATTTTACTTTCATAATGTTCGCTCGGTGAATGTGAAGGATGTTTGGTTTGATAGTTATGACGGAGAGGGAACGCTCCGTTCACTTGCATGGACAGAGTCTCTGGTTGCTAAGCAACCTCAACGTCTTGGCGGACTATTTCTCTGCTGATCAACACTACGAATGCTGGAAACACACCAGACACACCATGTGAAGTTATTTAACCCGATTATCGTTATTTATGAGTCCTTAGCCCAAGTGAAGGACTTCAAGTACCTCGGGGTCTTGTTCTCGAGTGAGGGTACTATAGAGCGTGAGATTGGCCGGAGAATCGGAGCAGCGGGGGCGGTATTGCGTTCGCTTTACCGCACCGTTGTTACGAAAAGAGAGCTGAGCCGCAAGGCAAAGCTCTCGATCTACCGGTCGATCTTCGTTCCTATCCTCACCTATGTCATGAGGGTTGGGTGATGGCCGAAAGGACGAGATCGCGGGTACAAGCGGCCGAGATGAGTTTTCTCAGAAGGGTGGCTGGCGTCTCGGGATAGGGTGAGAAGCTCAGTCATCCGTGAGGAACTCGGATTAGAGCCGCTGCTCCTTTACTTAGAAAGGATTCAGCTGAGGTGGTTCGGGCATCTGGCAAGGATGCCCACTGGGCGCCTCCATTGGGAGGTGTTTCAGGCACGTCCAGTGGGGAAGAGTCCTCGGGGAAGACCCTGGACTAGGTGGAGACCTCGGGGAAGACCCTGGACTAGGTGGATAGATTATATCTCAACACTGGCCTGGGAATGCCTCGGGATCCCCCCGTCAGAACTGGTCAATGTGGCCCGGGAAAGGGAAGTCTGGAGCCCCCTGCTTGAGCTGCTCCTCCCGCGACCCGACCCCGGGTAAACGGATGACGATGAGATGAGATTGTTATTTATATCCGAGATTATTTAATCTAACCCGATCTAAACTCTTAACGCGGTTGGTGTGGCCGTACCATTAGTCGATTGATCCATGATGAATGCAACAATTGCCTCGCAACTGGCTGTTTATATCTAGCCGGTGCCATGTTTGGGTGTGTGTCTGTGCCGTAAAGCATTTTCGAAACTACAATCTGACTACATTTTCGAGGATACTTCCGTTGCGTCACATCCGGATTGTGTCGGTCCGAACAGAGCAAGTTGCATATGCGCTTTTTCACTGGAGAGGCGACATGGGTAAATGACACACCCACCAATCGACCCAGAAATGGATGCAGAACCATCAGCATAACTCTCAACCTGCATACTTAATGTAATTTTGGCTAAAAAAGTTGCATAGTGGGCCTTTAAAAGGTGACAAAAAGTAAAATTACATTAATCTTTGAAATAAGTAAAATCCCGAACTTAATCCAATAGAATCAACAGCTGCATTCAATTATTTGTTAGTCATTGTATCTTAGTATAAACCACTACAATCCATATTTAAAATGACAACAATGAATTACCAATACAAACAGTACTTAATAGTGTAATGTTGTAGTGCCGAGAGACGGGAGTCGGAGGCGGAGTATCCAGCACAAAGTTTTAATGAACACAACACAATAAAACGTTCATTCGTAAAGTCAAACCGGACTGAACTGGACAGTCGTTCCGTCCGCTAAAAGGGTCCGTGCTAAACACGCCCCCCACCCATAGTTCCGTGGGTGAATTATGTTAACCACCACACAAGCCCCCCCAGAATTCACCCATAGTCAAAGTCCTCGTGACGGGAAGGGGCGACGACCCCACCCCGTCTCGAGAGGATGACAGGGGCCGAGGAAGAGGAAGCAGCAGGCACGTCGGCACCGTCCACCACCCCGGAGGTCCCGGGGGTCAACAAGGTCGCTGGAGTCTCAACGGCCAGCGTGGGGTGCGGCGCAGGTGGACGTCCCCGGCATGGGGGTTGCGCCACCTCCACCGGTCTGGAAATGTCCACGTTAGCCGGCTTAACCCTATCCCAGGAAACGGTCTCAGGCCTACCCCCGACGTCCACCACCAGGCACTTGTCTCCGTGGCTCAAAACCCTGAACGGGCCATCGTAAGGAGGGCGTAGGGGACCACGGTGGGTGTCGTGGCGAATGAAAACATAGTCCACCGTGCGCAGATCGGGGGGCATGCGGAAACTGGGAGTGCCGTGTTGCGACGTGGGAACAGGCGCGAAAACCTTAGCGGTTTCCAGCAGGGATGAACGTTGTCTGGCCGCCGACCAGGGAACCGAGGCGTCAGGAGTAAAATCGCCTGGCACACGTAGGGCCTGCCCGTAGACCAGCTCCGCCGAAGTGGACTGCAGGTCCTCCTTAGGGGCGCACCTGAGGCCGGGCATCACCCATGGCAGCCTATCTACCCAGTCGCCGTCCTTCAAGCTGGCCCGTAGGGCTGCCTTCATGGAACGGTGGAAACGTTCGCACAAGCCGTTCGCCTGGGGATGATAGGCGGTAGTGCGGTGCAGCTTGACCCCCAACCCCTCAGCCACCGCGTTCCAGAGTTCAGAGGTGAACTGCGAGCCCCGGTCCGAGGAGAGGTCTGAAGGAGTCCCAAAGCGCACGACCCATGTGCCGATGAACGCGCGCGCCACCCGTCGAGGAGAGGGGAACAGCTTCAGGCCAGCGGGTCGTCCTGTCGACCATGGTGAAGAGGTAGGTGAATCCGTGAGAGGAGGGAAGCGGTCCCACCAGGTCGACGTTGACGTGGTCGAACCTCCTTTCGGGAACAGAACAGTAAACTCCCCAAGGGGGGCCTTAATATGGCGGTGCACCTTGGACCGTTGACAGTCAACGCATGAGCTGACCCAAGCACTAACGCCCTTTCTAATCCCGTGTCCGAATCCCTCAGGGCCTGGACCCCATGGTCGGAGGCCTGGTCCACGCTCATGCGGACGTAATCCAGGCCCAGTTGGACGGCCCCGGGGACCGTTCTCGAGAGGCAGTCTGCGACCACGTTAGACTTGCCAGCAATGTGTCGGATGTCCGTGGTGTACTCAGAGATGTACGCAAGCTGACGCTGCTGGTGGGCAGACCACGACTCCGCCACCTAGGACATGCAGAATGTCAGAGGCTTGTGATCCACGAAAGCCGCAAACTCTCGTCCTTCCAGGAGGAACCTGAAATGGCGGATCGCCAGCCAGAGTCCAAGGAGTTCCCCCGAACGCACTGTATTTGCGTTCCTGGGGGTCAACTGGCGACTGAAAAAGGCGAGCGGCTGCCAGGCACCATCGACCCATTGCTCGTGCACTGCGCCGACGGCGTAGTCAGACGCGTCGGTGGTGATGCCGATGAGGGCATCATGCGACGGATGGGCCAACATGGCGGCTTTGCCCAAGGCGGCCTTCGTGGCCTCGAACGCCTTCTCCCTCTTCGTCGTCCAGTCGACAGCCTGGCTAGGGGACTTGTCCTTGAGAGCCCCGTACAGCGGGCGCATGACGTGAGCCGCCTGGCGGATGAACCGGTGGTAAAACGTCACCATCCCCAGGAATTCCCGGAGCGCCCGAGCCGTGTGTGGGCGGGGAAAGCAGAAATTGCCTCCACCTTCTACGGAAGAGCGGCGGCCCCCTCTTTGTTGATGAGATGCCCCAGGAAGTGGATGGAGGACAACCTGAACAGGCACTTCGCCGGGTTGATGATTAGCCCGTGCTGGTCGAGCCTCATGAAGAGGTTGCGTAGGTGACCCTGGTTCTCCTTTTCGGAGGAGCTGGCGACCAGGATGTCGTCCAAATAAAAGAAAACGAAGGGCATCTCCCTGAGCGCCGAGTCCATTAACCGCTGGAAGGTCTGAGCCACGTTCTTCAGCCCGAACGGCATACGCAGGAACTCGAATAACCCGAACGCCGTCACCACCGCTGTCTTGGCGATGTCCGAGGGATGCACCGGCACCTGGTGGTAACTGCGCACCAGGTCCACCTTCGAGAAGACCCGCTTGCCCGCCAGGTGTGCTGAGAAGTCCTGGATGTGCGGGATTGGGTAGCGGTAGGGCGTGGTAGCGTCGTTCAGGCGGCGGTTATCCCCACAAGGTCACAAACCGCCATCTGGCTTGGGAACGATGTGGAGTGGTGAGGCCCAGGGGCTGTCCGAGCGGCGGATGATGCCCAGGCGCTCCATGTTGGCGAACTCCGATCTAGGTACTTTCAGCATGTCGGGGTTGAGTCGTCGGGCCCTAGCGTAGACGGGTGGGCCCTTGGTGTCTATATGATGCTCTACACCAGTTGTTTCCCCTGAAGAACTCTGGCGCCCCCCCCTGGGGGGCGCCAGAGTTCTTCAGGGGGGGCGCGACGTGAGAAAAAAATAAACCCGAAAAAAAACCTGAAAGACGATGATTCAAAACATCAGTCGTACTTCAACTGTAGAAGTAACATAACTAAATCAATTTCAACCGTTTATCTTTGTGCAAACCATTTAACAAATCTACACACTTGTATCTTCAATAATATTTAAACAGAATTTCGATATCATTTAATATTTCTTCAGAATAACAGTTTTAGTTTCATTCTTACTCTGCCTCCAACGAAGGCGGTCGCATCTCTCTCTGCTCCCTCTGCCGCTCCCGGCCCTTATCTCTCCCCTGCTCTTTGTCTCTGTCTCTGTCTCTGTTCTGTGCTGCCTCTTCTCTGCATTCTACCCGAAACCTAAATTATGGATTTGATCGGCTGGTCTCTCAACGCTATTGATCAAATTCTCGACGAGAAAACAGGGACAAGGAGAGCCCGCCTGCCCTGACGGAACGTTTACAGCGGGATACATGATGGACTCCTGGAAGGTGTGGAGGCCCTTATGTCTCGCCATACTTTCCGTCGAGGATGTTGAAGACGTCTATATAATTGGGATGATGATAGCAGGATTCCTGCTGTTCGGAGGTTGCGGGTTCCTGTTCTATCGCAAAGTTAGTAAGGTGATGGCAGCATATTCGGCTTTTGAAAAGCTGCCCGTCATTATTGGATTGCAATCCAACATTGCTGGATTGTGCCGGATGGCCGACACACAGACTCATGCGTTGGGCGAACTAAATCGCAAATTGGACACACAGAATCAACCGTTGTGCGAACTTAATCGCAAACTGGATACCATTGTGGTGAACTTGGACCGGGCTTAAACGGACCACGAATTTTCGGCTAATTTGGCTTCTTGGTTTTTGGATTCTGGAAATGGAAGACTACAGAGAGTATCAGAGAGACTCTAAGGTTGGCAAAAAATTGCAGAGTCAGCCTGACCCAAAGCAATCGTTATCTACATTCGGCTCCCCCACTTCGGCCTTGGAAGGCTGATATCTCTCCTCTCCCTGGTTGTTATGCAGACGGATGCCCTGCCACCCTTCCCCCCAAAGTTCCCCCTCCACCTCCTGTGAACTTTGTCTCTGGTCGGAACTCTTCGAGGTCGTCTCCACTGCGACGGTCGTGTCCTCGTCACCAGCATCAGACGGGAGAGACACTGTTGGGTCCATTGGAGATGGAGTCCTTGAGCTCACACACACACGCACACAAGACTGATTACACACACACCCCCTGGACTCACCGCCTACTGGACTCCCTCCCCCTCCCCTTCCCCCGTTGCAGCACAGTATGCCGTGAGTGCTGTGATGCGCCTGTTGGCTGCGTCCGCCTCCCGGTGTCTGAGTTGTGACACCTCCCCTCCCCAACTCGCTTACCCCCTCCCATATGCGTTTGTGATGTTTTTGATGTGATGCTTATGTGTTGAGGTGTTTTTTTTGCTAATCCCTACACTGTGCCCCCTTAAAGGAGCATAGTTTGGGGTATTGACAATTTTTTTTTCCCCCTCGTCACCCTCTTGTCTTAGCTTTTGAAACTTTCTTATATGATGCGGGCCGCATGGTTCTTCGTGAACAAGCGCCTGACAGTCTCTCCGTCCTGTCTCCCCACACTGTCTTCTATGTTTCTTGGACGGAATGTTACTGGGAATTTCGTTGCTCTGTTGCTTTGTAACATGTGTAATGACAACAAATAAACTATACTATACTATACTATACTACTATACCGCTTCGTTTTCAGCTGTTTTCATTGAAGACGTCAGCCCATTCTGATACACCTACTTCTAGACATCGTAACTCATTCATTTTTCAACCGTTTACCATCGTTCAAACCATTAAACAAATCTACACACTTGTATCTTCAATACCATCTAAACTGAATTTTTTTTTTTTATAGCATTTATATTTTTTTCTGAATCACAGTTTTAGTTTCAAACCGGCATCGTTTTCAGTTGCTTATAATAATTTAGGTCACCATAGCAACGCCGGTGTTGTGTCGAGATCTGTTTCCCCGTCGAGATGTGTTTCCCCTAGTCCCCGCCCCCGTCCGAAATTACCCGAAGGGCGAAGGAAGCGCGCGTACACAAAAAGCTCGCCCACGAGCTGCTGTGCTCGTACCACAGAGGCACTTTGGAGAGAGCATTTGAATAATAATAGTTTGTTCTAAAAAGTTAGTATACACTGTTTGATGTTATTAAAGTCTTTAATGCTTGTCTGAGGCTCCTTTCCTATGGAACAGAGGGGGAACAGTATCTGACAGTAATATTCCAAGCTGTCAGGATGCGTTCCCCCTGTTCTAAATGGTCAAATTTAGTGATATCAGCCTGAAAATCACAGCACTTATCTGTTGTGGGGAAATAAGTCAGCAGTATGAATTTGAAAGATGTGTGAGCCTCCTTTCCTATGGAACGGAGGGGGAACAGTATCTGACAGTAATATTCTAAGCTGTCAGGATGCGTTTCCCCCTGTTCTAAATGGTCAAATTTAGTGATATCAGCCTGAAAATCAAAGCACTTATCTGTTGTGGGGAAATAAGTCAGCAGTATGAATTTGAAAGATGTGTGAGCCTCCTTTCCTATGGAACAGAGGGGGAACAGTATCTGACAGTATTATGAATGAGCACACTTCCTTCCAAAAGTCCATAACATTAAAAATGTTAAAAAAAAAAAGTCTCTCACAAAAATAATATTTTTTATTGATAGAAATCTACAATACAACATCTTCAGATAAAATTCGCTAAAAAAAGTCAGTTTTGAACCTTAGCTCTCTCCAAAGTGCCTCTGTGGTACGAGCACAGCAGCTCGTGGGCGAGCTTTTTGTGTACGCGCGCTTCCTTCGCCCTTCGGCAGTGGTGTAGTCTACGTGATACGCAGGTATACGCCGTATACCCACTAGGAACGCACCAGGATTTGCGTATGCCCACTTAAAAATATGCACGGATACGTATCAATCGTCTTGTGACAGATCTTTCACTTCTGTGTTTATTTTTCGCAAATATCGGTTGGGTATAACTGCAATAAAATACTCTAAGCAGGGGAAGTTATCTCTTACATTCACACATTCATAAAATTCCCCCTGCGCGCTCGCGCTCTGCCCTGTCTCTGTTACGAAGCGCGAAGCTGCCCCTGCATCTCTGCACGCACGTTAGTTGGCGGGCCGAGCCCCTCCTTCTCGCGTGTGTGTGCGCGCGCGTGTGTGTGTGTGTGTGTGTGTGTGTGTGTGTGTGTGTGTGTGTGTGTGTGTGTGTGTGTGTGTGTGTGTGTGTGTGTGTGTGTGTGTGTGTGTGTGTGTGTGTCCAGTCCTCACATATCAATTACTGTATGGTATGTTAGATAACAACAGTAAGAGCTCAAATTAGAGCAATTGAAAGAGTGAAACATTAGTCCCCTGTCATCTCCTTCTCATAGCCATGGTTGTAAACAGTTCATTAAATTATTTTGAGTAGATTTTGTCCTTGTTTAGCATGTGCTATTGCTACTATAGATATACAAAGCACAACTTGTCATTTTTGTCTTCTATTTGTTCATACTGTTATTAAAACTGATAAACCTACTCAGCATTACATGATTGTTGATAATCGTTAAAGGTCAGCGGGTAGACCCCTGCGTTGGTGAGTGTGGTGCGACATCCCATAAGTGCCACACACGTACACGTACCGGTGGGACGGGTTTGTACGAGGCTGGGAGGGAATCATCACAGTATACCCACTACAATAAAATAGACTACACCACTGCCCTTCGGGTAATTTCGGACGGGGGCGGGGACTAGGGGAAACACATCTCGACGGGGAAACAGATCTCGATACTACCATGGACATAATAAAGGATGGACCACGGACTGGAAAATGGCCGCCCATTCATTCCTATGCAAACCTGCTCAGTGGCGCATGGCTACATACAGGAGCGATTTGCTTCCGCGTTATGTGGCCAAGACACGTGACCTATTCCGTGACGTACCGGATGCAGAGATCTTCTTCTTCTTCTAGTTTAGTGGCGGATCATAGTTTTTCCCCATATACCGCGACCTACTGGACTACTACACAGGAGTTTGTGACAAGGACGTTGACAAGGACAAGGACGTTGGCAAATCATACTTTAAATCATACAAATAAATTCAAAGAAAAAACCAAACTAACGAAACAAAATAAACAAAATAAAACAAACTAACAAAAGAAATGAATAAATAAAAATAAGAAATATATATACTTAAGGTTAAATTCTTCTAATTAGGTTAGTATCTTTTAGCTAATTTATCAGCAATTTCATTGCCATATATTCCATGGTGGGCTGGAATCCAACAGAACTGAATAACTAAACCAAGGCTTATAATATTTAAAAGAAGATGCTTTACCAAATCACCAAATCTTCACGTATTGAATTATTTGTTATAAAACTTAGTATCTACAACCCATCTAAGAGCGGTGATTATTGTGGCCATCTCGATTGAGTATACTGATAAAGTCACCCACTCTATATCCATATCCTTTTTCAAATTCTGGAATATATATGCCAATACCACATTGTCCTTTGGGATCTTTAGAACCATCTGTAAATATATTCAGATATCCATCGAATGAAGTATTTAAATAACTTGAGCAGGCATTAGCAAAACTTTGCTTGGTGAGATGCTCGCTTTTTCGAAATGGAATAAGATGCAGCTGGGTAGGCGCTGAGAGGTGATGCATGAGGCATGATGGTGGCACGGCAGACAAGTAGAGGAGCATGATGGACTGGGATCTGATGAGGACCTTGTCTTTTACCTAAAAGACAAGGTTCATTTCTCCAATAGGGGAAATTACATTTTTTTAAAAAGCATTTCACAGTCCCTCGAAGCGATAATCCAGAGTGGGTGAAACTGACACTTTTAGGGCCAATGCCTTCAGCCTTCTCCACTCTGAATTGTAATTTCAACAGTTTTCAATACTGTAAGATATAATCCAGGTCCTTAATCTTTATTCGATGATGCTCTTCTCTGCGTATTTGATAAATCAGTAATTATAACCTTTTTGGTAATCATTTGCGTTTATCACACTGTTCATTCATTTCACTGTTCTTCCTCTCATTCCTTTCCTTACTTCTTAGGCTACCTGTCTTTGTTTCCCCTTCCACTCTTCTGCCCCAGTCAAACAGCCAAAAAAAGTGTTTGGTTAAAATTTGGGGTGGGGGGTCTTTTAATAAAAGCTTTTTATATTGTAACACTTGGTTCAAATCCTATTCCTTACACATGCAGCCATTTGGACACCATTCTATGATAGCTGATAACCAAGGTACACACTGTAATACTATAATCAAGAGGACATACAGGCAGTTCAAATAAAAAGAGATAGAACTTCATTGATCTGGAAACTTCATAAATATGTAAGATTGCTCCATATAATACCATAGTAACATAGTAAACGTATGTAGGCCTAAAAAATTCAGTGCAATGTTATTGCTTAAGAAACAGATTCCTTCCAACTAACTATTTTACGAAGAATGCAATCAATAATTTCTATAAAAGTAAATGTTTACATATCGACCAGCAACGAAGTTGGAGTAGCCTACCCAAATATTGAATTGTAATACACCAACATTGTCAACTGTGATACATAGCTAACCATAACCCTGTCATACATAGCTAAACAAGCAAATGAAAATGAAATACCTACCAACGCAACTGAAATGTTAATATTAGACAATTAACAATATTATGAATCATCTCCCATAATCATTCAGGTAATCAATACGTCCGTGCCTGTTACAGCTATTTCAATGATGTGTGTTATATATCCGTGTTCAACGCCATTCATTTAAAGTAAAAGGACAAATCTCAGACTTTGGAAGTTAATGGAGTTAATGGAAGTTAATTCGGAATTTAATTTAATTCGGAAGTTAATGGAGCCGTGCACTTCAAAATAGGTCCATAGCAAGGAGCCGTTTGTTTCAGTACGGCTCCTTTCAGCTGCCCACCCAACATCAACTGCTAATAAAACGCTTGAGGAGGCGTTTTGAAAAGAAAAAACTTACATTTTTTTAATACAGGGTAGAAAGATAATTATGAGCCTTTGATTGATATCCAGACATTTTTTGCGGAGACACAATCCTGTTCCCCACTTGTATTGGAGTGGACGGCGATATCTACTTCTGGGCCACATGAAATGACGGACCCCCGTCCACTCCCAGCTAAAACAGCTGCAATACCAGGTTTGGCCTCTGAGCACGGGTGGATTGCGGAAGTATATGCCTATCCTGGGGGCCTGGATACTACACCTGTAAACAAACCCCGCCGAATAGTCGAATCTCTGAGGCCTGTTTCAGGTAGCTGGTTTAACATACTCTGAGTTTAATCCTGCGCTCTGAGTTGGTTGACTCAGAGTTCAGGGTTGAAAAGCAACTCTGGGTTTTCGGTTTCAGAACAGGTGATCAGCGTTGGGTTAATCAACTCTGAGTATGTTCACTCTGGGTTGGGGGCGTGCCTGTTGACTATGAAGAGCCATCATCAATGGATCTCTGATAACATGATCAAACATGGACCAAAAGCGTAGATCCACTTACTTTTCCCCCACGGAATTGGAAATTCCAATGAACGTGTATGCCGAGCAGTTACCCATTTTAACAAAAAAAAGCAATACCGCCGCGGCAGCGAGAGCGCGAGAGAGAGCTTGGCAGGAAATAGCTGAACAAGTCAATGCGTGAGTCAAATAAATTAGTAAAATAAAATAAAACAAGAGGAAAGTTTAATATCTTCCACTTATTCAATATGTAAATTGTGTGTGTGTGTGTGTGTGTGTGTGTGTGTGTGTGTGTGTGTGTGTGTGTGTGTGTGTGTGTGTGTGTGTGTGTGTGTGTGTGTGTGTGTGTGTGTGTGTGTGTGTGTGTCAATTTACGCAACCCCGAGTTGCCCCACGAGGACTTGGCAGCAAATGAAGTACAAAAATATAGTTTAAACAGGTAAACTAATGTTTAATTGAAATCAAATCAATTGTGCTGTTTTGCCTGCTCTACCTAATTGAACAGCTATGTTCAACATGTATTTTATATTTGTATACTATATTTAAGCAGTAAATGTAAGTAGTAGCCTACATTACCCAGCCACCCCAACACTGCCAATATTTAATAGGATTTAGATATATTAGAAGGCTACACCTAGGCAAAATGCATTATAAATATATATGTGTCTTCAAAATAGCGCTTACTGAATATTAGGGTAACATTTTCCTCCATGTTAGCAAATCGAAAAAATGCAGAGACCCGGCAGACTGGAGGGGGTCCACCACCTGCAGCCCTCACAGAGGCTGAAGAGATGGCCCTCAGCCAACAGAGTATGCGTCCTGTGGCTGAGGGCATCCCTGGGGGGAGCTCCTCTGATCCCCCCCACCCCCCAGGATAGAAGTGCCTTTACAGTATAAAGGGGTTGGTTATTCAAAATAATTAAATATGTACACGCAACCCAGCGCGTTGCAAATTAGATGGGGCAATATTCTGGCTCAATAATTGCACTGTCTAATCATCTTCTTCCAGTTACTGATGGCGTCATCGCCCTACTTGAACCAGATGCCCTCACCAACCTCCATGCAATTGTAACAATTCAAAAGATGCAAAAGGATGCTTTGGAGATCCAAATTTTGGAACATAAGTTATTGGTGGGTGAGGTGCAAACGGGGATACTGTTCCCTGCTCTAAAAACATACCCAATATAAATGACTTTTTTTTTTTGTGCTTTCAGGAAATAAAAAAATCCTCATAATAAGTAGATTGTCTTTATTAGAACACGGGCCGTGGTGGGACAAGTTATTTTGTTGAACAGTTTACTCAACGGGTTTTACTTCAGTGAACAATGCAGACGATTATGCTGAGCATGTGCATGTAGAGAAGAACAGCATCTGGTTAAAAGCAGCACCAGGGTCTTTTCTGCCTTGCATTCTTAAAATGAGTTTCTTGACTTGCAGCAGTTATAGGTCCGTGGTTAGTCAGCTACTCTGATCATGGGAAAGCCACAACGTTGAAGTGACTGTAGTACAGAGCGGGTGGGATGCACGGGGCGGATCATTCTGCACATGTGTTAATTGCGCTAAAAAATAAAAAAATAAACTTAAAGCATGCCCCCGGTGCGTTTGACAGTTAACATGGGGGCTGAGAAGGTGGTCTAAATAAATGATAGATTGCGCCGAACGATAGCGCTCGTGAAGAAAATTATCAGGAAAATAAAGTATATCCAACCGGGGTCTTAATAATCGTTCCTCACGGAGATTCCTTCTGAGGATCGCAGCCTCTACGTCCACATGCTCTCGTAGAAAAGGTCCAAGGACATGCCATTTCTAACACTTCCTTCTGTCGGAGAGCTGCCTTCAGCCTTATAGACAACAAACTCAGAGTAGGTCTAACCACCTCCCGAGCAGGTTAGGTCCACGGCGTATGTTGCCGCAGCAACTAACTCTCGGTTGCGCTGAACCTGCTACCTGAAACGGAAAACCCAGAGTTTCCACTAACTCAGAGCGAACAAACTCGGGGTTGCCTCAAAACCAGCTACCTGAAACAGGGCTCTGGACTGAAAAGGCAGATCTGATTCGACTCTGAAAATTCAGACCCTGAATGAATCTGTGTAAACTGGCAGTTTACACAGATTCAGATGTTCAAATGTATTTAAAAAAGGTTATTCTAAAACATGCTTAGATAAAGTTGTTAAATTGTGATAAGAAATGTGTTTAAAAACGCATGTTGTAATGTTTCAGAAATATGTTTAAAATATGTTTCAAAAATATGTTTCAAATGTTTTACAATTATGATCAGAGATGTTTAAAATGTGTAAAATAATTAAGATAGCTTTCAAAACACAGGTATTTAGAACTATTTTTTTTGGGGGGGAGGTGCTCAGCTGAATTTTTTACTCTGAGGGGGGCTCACTCTCTCACACTTTGAAAACCCCTGCTCTACACCACGTTTCGCCGTGACAGCGGAAAATGTAGGAAAATCGGGTTATACCGGGGAACTCCCTGAGCAGGCGTTTATATTCGTCCCCCTGTGAGAGGGAGCTGGAGAGGCCGCCGTAAGCCGCTCGACCGCGGGCACATTCAAACGATGAGAACGTCCGTGCGGCCACCAGGCGGTTGTTGTTTCAAGTCTACAAGCAGATTGTGCGCACAAAGGAAATCCGCGCCGAGGAGGGGAAAGGAGATGTCGGCCGTGACAAAATCCCACCTGAATCGCTGGGCTCCAAAGCACAGGTCACAGGTCTTTGTACCATACGTGCGGATGGGTGTTTCGTTAGCGGACCTCAACTGTGTACCGTGGACACCAGGGGCGGTGTCCTCCACCGTAGCCGGCAGGACTCTCCTCTGAGCGCCGGTGTCGCAAAGAAACTCGCGGCCGGAGAGAGTGTCCCTGATGAACAATAGCCGGGTTGACGTGCCTGCACTCACGGCCACTAATGAGCACAAGCCTTGTCGTTTCCCGTCGGCTTGAAGTTGCACGGGGACCGGCACCTCTTTGCCTTAGCGCCGAAACGCGCATGAAAATAGCACATACCATTGCTGGCACGGCCATCGGCGGCCACTGGGGCTCTGTTGGTTAGCCTGTCACTGTCCGGTGGGTAGGCACTGCGTGTTGGGGCTAGCACTTCGGGTGCGAAACTCTGAGCAACCAGGAAAAAACGGTTGGCTTCCTCCGCCAACGCGCTTCGCTCAGTCCTCGTGCCCGCGAGCGCCGTCCGGACCTGCGGTGGCATGTGTTGGAGGAACAGCTCCATGAAGAGGAAGTTAGGTTCTTCCGCACCCAGCAGGTTGAGCATCATCTCCATATGCTCAGAGGGTTTGCTGTCCCCGAGGCCCCGAATAGCCAACAAGCGTTGGGCCCGCTCCGACTGCGACAGTCCAAAAGTCTTCAAGAGGAAGGCTTTGAGGTCCCTGTACTTGCCGTGGTCCGGGGGATTCGCTATGAAATTCGCCGCCCGGGTCGCAGTGGATCTCCCCAGCGCCGACACGACGTGGTAGTAGCGTGTGGTGTCGTCCGTGACGTCACGGATGGCGAACTGCGCCTCCGTCTGCGCGAACCATGCCGTCGGTGAAAACTCCCAGAACTCCGGCAACTTAATAAAAGGATTATTCGCCATGTTCGTCTTGGTCTCTGAACATTGTTAATTTCGTTTACGAAAAATGTGACGAAAAATGTTCGTCATCAACCTTTTTTCCGTGACTAAGACGAGACGTTGACGAGCTAAAAATAGATCATTGATAATAAAAACTATGACTATTTCGTTGACGAGATGAGACAGGACGAAAATGTTAGTGGTGTGCTATTTGGACATTCAAAATGCACAATATTTTCCAATCAGTACACTCCCGTAAGGTTCTTATGCAACTGTTCACTCCTCCAGTAAATAGGACGGACCTTAGCTACGACTTGGCAACGGGAGGTATGGTCCATTCAGCTATGAGCTAACGTTATGCATTGTACATATTTATGATTCAAAATTCTTCCCAGCTTTCATTCCAGAGATATTAGGGTCTATAGCATATTACCACGTTGTCCGATTACAGTTTAATTATTTTTTCACAATTTACCGGCTCTCGTTTTGAAGAAAATCACCGCGCCATTCGTTTCAATGGGAATCGCCACGGTCTATACTTCAACATATGGTGGACTTTGAAATTCGTCCCAGCCTTTATACCCAAGATACTATAGGGTTTATAGCATATCACCGCGTTTTCTGATTACAGTTTAATGCATTTTTCACAATTTACCAGCTATCGTTTTGAAGGCTGAAAAGACAAGAGTACTAAAGTGTGACGTCACGTTTCGATAGCAACAGATTTTCGGTCTACACAAACCAAATCAACAAGGGGAAATCCTATGCCACACAAACCTTTTATAGAAAAGGAACAATCTTTTTGCGAATTGATTTGTGAGTTTGCTTTACCAATGATGTAAGTAATATTGAGAATAGATTGTCTTCATATAAAAAAAAAAAACCTAAACTAAACTTAACTAACGTTTATAAAACTTTTCCTTTTAATATATGAAGGTATTATTGTAGCAAAAGTCTTTAGCACCTGTAACTGCAGAATTTGAATGCGTACACTAAAGTCACAGTAAATTTGAAGTCGTATATATTTATTTTGCATGTGTACTCTAAAGTCACAAATGTGTAACAGTACATTTGTAGTCGTAAAAAAATATATATTTTTTTTATACCATTGTAAACACAAAATAGGGTCTACGAGTACGCTAATCTGTGTTACAGGTGCACAAATCCTTTTGCTACAATTATTGCAGCGCAGTTGGTGCAAAACACATTCGCACACCGGTGTTTCATAATCTGAGAACATGCCCAAAAGGTGTGCATTCGTAAACCCAAATTTGAACAAATGCATCAGAAGTTGCACATCTGTGAACGCTATGTTAATTCAGCATTTTAATGAGCGAGCACAAAACCATTTTACAACTGCTCGAATCTGCTCCTGCAAGTCTCAGCTGTGGTTTTTTTTGCAGGTTGTTTTGCAACACCCCTAGGTGGTAAATGTGTAGCAAAAGTATTCGTATCCGTAGATGACAGAGCGTCCGTGAGCGGGACAAAATAGTCCCGCCCATAATTTCCTAATCCAATGAAAATCGCCGGCAGGGATGCATTTCTCAAATTACAGTGACGGCTGGTGGTGATTTTGGGTGGGTGGGCTAAAGAATGCATTACATTTATCAATACTTCACAGGGCTCCAGACGCCATGAGGTCACCTTTATATCTCTGTTCATAACTTTCATATAATGTGAATGATTTTTAAACAAGATTAAGGTGTAGAGAAAGGCATGTCTTTATTTGAAGCACAATTATAAATAGAAGAAAAATAAGGTGTTTAAAGTGCTTCACTGAGCTGAAATTGAACATTTTGAACTAAACCATAAAGCAAAATAAAACTTTTTTTGTGCTTAAAGTATTACACAATTAAAATGTTGACTGGTCTCCCTTTGCGCAACATGCGGCTGTGGACGATCACACACTCTTTGGTAGAGACGTCTGTGTCGCCGTCAATCATGAAGGACATGTAGGCCTATGTGGCTTTTCCGACGTCCGCAGCTGTCTTTTGCTTTAAGGTGTCGCCCATTAGGCCTACTGCAATGAATTGTGCACATGCCATCTCGTTGCTATACGTCGGGTTGATGTTTAATCCATTTCTCTTCATGAGAATAATTTCGGATTTAAATTGAGAATGGCAACTCCTCTTTGGCAATGTTGTATGCAACATTAAATGAGATCATTTCCGATTCCTTAGAGAACCTTATTGTTACTGCCTGTCGCTGAAATGCAGCTTGGAGAGGGGCCACTATCTCTACACACTTGTCACGTCATGTTGGGTTATTTAGACAGCTTTTTAAATGTTTCGATACGAAACGTAGTTGACCCGCTTACAAATGCACTATTACCGGCCATATTCTGACCGCACTCCTGACAGTAAATCTGTAGCCTACATCGTTTGGTTGATGTGTCCCCAATCTTTTCACTTCCAATTTTTCCTCCAAAGACATTAAAGAAAACCGATTAGAAAGTAAATAATCCACTTCACTCATTTTCATGCTAACGCCCGCCATACTGCACTTGCGCTACTGACTGTGCTGTGATTAGTCGAAGGTCACTGTACTGTAGCTACTGTGCTAGGTCAGCCTTTAGGCCGCAAGGTGAAGCACGAAAAGTCCTTTAGAAAATGAATCCCGTTCCACTCACTGGCATCTACACAATCTTTAGCTTATAAAAAAGAACGAGTCGTGGTTAGTTACCAAAAAAAAGTTTGTCGCTGATTTCCCCGTTGATTGTCTATATGGCTTTGTTTTATGCAGAACTAGAGACTTCAGAGCGTAATAAGATTTTTGTCGGGAGCCGTGCCACGGTTCGACACGTGATCATGCTACACCAATGAGAAGGCTGCTTTTTGACAACAGAATGGAAAAATGGCGGCTCCCGTGTGGTTAGAAACAACGTTAATAATAGAGGAAAACACCCGAACATCCTCAAAAGTGCGCTAAATCAATTCTAATTAGTGCTGTATGCATAGCCGCGTCCAAGAATAACAATGGGTATATACTTTGGGCTAAACTAATTTAGCCCAAATGGGAAGCATATGAAGGGGCGTGTCAGGGCACATGTCAATCAAACGTCAATGGAAGCTTACGCTACTGCGCTTGGGCTGAATACATTTAGCCCATTCACAGGAAAAAAACGAAGATATATATATCCTGGGTCACTTTTTGGTGCTGTTGCTCCTTTAGCTTCTACCAACATTTAAAACAATATGTTCTAAGTTTTTAATAATATTTTTTTTATTTTCACTGTAAGAGGGCTTAGCCCTGTTAGCCCATTTATACCAGCCGTCCCTGACTGGGACCCATCGCGTGCCAGCCATGGAGCAATAAAGATCGCAGCATTCTCAGCGTGGGTACGTTTCTTTCTGGAGAAGTGAAGAGGGCGTCCTACTGAACGGAGGTGGGTATCCTACATTATGTAAAATGAAATGACTAAGTGAATTCTCCCCAAAGTATTGCATTAACATTTCTGAATTTATGTTATGGCGACCATTAAAATACATTCAAGGACATTTGCGGCATGTTAATGAACTACTTTGGAGGGAATTCAATTCACTTGAACTAAATCATTTCATTTAACATAATGTAGGATACCCATCTCCGTTCAGTAGGACGCCCTCTTCACTTCTCCAGAAAGAAACGTAGGCCTATCCCGCGCTGGGTATGCTGCGATCTTTATAGCTCCATGACTGGCACGCAGTGGGTCCCAGTGTAATTTGAGAAATGCATCCCTGCCGGCGATTTTCATTGGATTAGGAAATTATGGGCGGGACTATTTTGTCCCGCTCACGGACGCTCTGTCATCTACGGATACGAATACTTTTGCTACACATTTACCACCTAGGGGTGTTGCAAAACAACCTGCAAAAAAACCCACAGCTGAGACTTGCAGGAGCAGATTCGAGCAGTTGTAAAATGGTTTTGTGCTCGCTCATTAAAATGCTGAATTAACATAGCGTTCACAGATGTGCAACTTCTGATGCATTTGTTCAAATTTGGGTTTACGAATGCACACCTTTTGGGCATGTTCTCAGATTATGAAACACGGGTGTGCGAATGTGTTTTGCACCAACTGCGCTGCAATAATTGTAGCAAAAGGATTTGTGCACCTGTAACACAGATTAGCGTACTCGTAGACCCTATTTTGTGTTTACAATGGTATAAAAAATATTTTATTTTTTTTACGACTACAAATGTACTGTTACACATTTGTGACTTTAGAGTACACATGCAAAATAAATATATACAACTTCAAATTTACTGTGACTTTAGTGTACGCATTCAAATTCTGCAGTTACAGGTGCTAAAGACTTTTGCTACAATAATACCTTCATATTAATACCCCAGGGGAATACATGAACGCCTCGACATTTTTCGATTGATAGTGATTTTCGCCCCTTGAAATTGATTTATTTTAATTTTGAAAGAAACAACACATGGAAGCAATGGAGAACGCCATCTCTCATTCGGTTGTTTAGAACTGAAATTCCGGTTGCCAGGACAACGTAACGTTTTCACTTTTCGTGCTCTAAGTGAGTGGAACAACTTAGCAGGTGTCAATAGAGTTAGCCTAATTGAACTAGTTTAAAAAGAGAAAACATTTTGACTAAAAGTAATGACTAAAAGTTGACTAAAATGTAAGGACTTTTCGTCGACTAAAACTAGACTAAAACTACAAAGGAAAACAATGACTAAAATGTGATTAAATATAATAAGCATTTTCGTCAAAAGACTAAGACTAAATCTAAAATAGCTGACAAAATTAACACTGCAGCCAAAAAGCGGGAGCTCGCGTGGGAAAAAATAGCTGACCGAGTCAATGGAGAGTATTTATTTGAGATTTATTTATCAGCAACTAAAAATGATATTTAAATGTAGTTCAAACAGGTAAGGTATAATTTAAGTACAAGCAATTGTGATGTTGTTTAGCCTGCCCTCATTAAAACAGCATTTAGTGGCTGCATTCAACATGTGATAGATATATTTAAGTAATTAGGGAAATCTGCTAAACAAAGTAAAATCACAACACTGCCAGTATTTAATATTTTCTATATGAAAGCAACACCTAAATGCCTTTTATACAGTCTCCAAATTGGTGTTTTCTGGTAATCTTCAAATTTGACCGCCATTATAGCCAAAAGAAAAAATGCAGAAGCACGCAAAACAGTTGGTGGTCCACCACCACCTCTCACAGAGGCTGAAGAGATGGCATCTCTGGGGGAAGCTCATCGGACCCAGCCACGCCCCAGGACAAAGGGGCCTACATAAGAGGTAAGTTATTCAAATGAATGGCATGTACATTAATCCTTTTTCAGTAGGCTACAGTTATTTGTAATTGGCTGCTGTTGCTTTCAGATATCAATCTATTTTAAGGTGACTCAGTTTGAAAAATTTTGATGGGATCTGCACACTATTGTAAAAAAAAAATGTAATTAGGTGGGGCACTTTTTTAGGCAATCAACTGTCTTATCTTTATCTTCGACCAGTTACTGATGATGGTGTAATCTGTCTCGTGGAGCCTTCTGCCATAACAGACCTCCATGCTGTTGTAAGTACTCTTAATATTCAAAAGATTTGTCCCATTAACACAAACATTCTGTTTCATTACAGGATGATGATGAAGACACCTTATCAGCTGCCACAGAGAGGGAAGTAATAACTTTGGTTTCAGTTAATTGCTCCACAATACAACTTGCAACTTCTTTCTCTAACAGAGCAATGCCGGAAGTTACAATGAGGAAGAAGGTCCATCAACCTCCACAGCACAGCTTACCTCAGTAAGATGTTGTTCAGCGTTGACCCACAACTTACAATGACACTAAGTAGACATGGCACTGTGAAATTCAACGTCATTTATGTTCCTATAGCTCCCTGTGACACAACTTTACAAAGTATATTTAGAATCCCAAATAAACAAATCACACCTAGAAATGGAGCACATAAGGCTGCAGATCACCAAAACAAAAAAGGAAATACAACTGCTGGACCATCAGTTAAAGGTGGGTGACGTGCCCACAGGTGGATGTTTTTTAATTGTTTCAACAACAAAGGATTAACAACTGTGCATCGTTTGCCCTTCTAGGAAATAAAGAAGACCCCATAAAATGAGGCATATTGTCGTTCTTTGACACTGGGGAGGTGATGGGTCAGTTAGAAATGATTGAAGCGTATCATCTCTCTAACAGCTCTTCCATCTCGTGCATCAGCAGGGGGGTCAGGATTATTATCTGGATCATTGGGGGAAAGAGTAGGACATTGTTCTCCTCTAATAGTGGCAATGTTGTGGAGAACCACACATGCCACTATAATGTCACAAGCCCTTTCCGGGGTGGCCCTGAGGCTACGAAGGCACTGGAACCAGGCCTTGAGTATGCCGATGGTCATCTCCACTCTGGCTCATGTCCTGCAGTGAGCCAAGTTGTAGTGTCGCTGTGGGCCAGGGTCAGGGTCAGGGTAAGGGGTCAGCAGATAGCGCTGGCAGGGGTACCCTCTGTCTCAGAGTAGATAACCATCAAACTCTCCTATGATAATATAAGATACACTTTATTGTTTCAGTTGCAATAGGAGGAAACAAAATATTGATCATAGGATATAGCTATATACTGGATGTATAAACTATATATATAAACTCACCACGGGCAAATCTGGCACTCAGTGTAGAAGCTTTATGTCAAAGCTTTATGACATGAATAAATTATTGCTTAGACTGCAATTCTGTGGAACTCTTCTTTGAGAAGTCTGCTGGGTCTGTGACTTGGGAACACTACAAACGTGTATAGTAGCCGTTTCAGTGCAAGTGTCACATTTCGAACAACCCTTGGACGCATGCTCTGCATCACCGACGTTTTACAAAAAACTGCCGTTGGCAAAAAAACGCAGCGCAATACAAAGAATTTGCTCGGAACTGAGAGCGTGTCCACGATGTGTCATGTGAACTATGTGAGGGCTGAGAATATTGTTTAGATAAATGATACATGATGCAGAGAAACGGAAACGCTCAAACAGGTACTCATCAGGGAATGATAAAACATCCAATCGGGGTCTGATAACCCTCTCCCGACGGAGTTTTCTGCGGAGTATCTGCGCCTCGACATCACCTGGCTCTTCAGTAAAAGGCCACGCCATGTCTGCCACTGCCTTCCGTCTTCAGGCTTCAACTTAAGAGCAGGAGAAACTCAGGGTTAGTTGAAGAAAACCTGTCAGCGAGCAGGTTAGTTTCACAGAGTATGTTGCCAATGTAACTGACTCAGAGTTAAGCTGAACTGGCTTTGTGAAACCGAAAAACCAGAGTTTCCCTCATCTCGGGTTTAACTAACTCAAAGTTTTCACTAAACCTGCTTTCTGAAACGGGCCCAGGGGGCCCGTTTCAGAAAGCCGGTTCAACAAACTAAGTTAAAACCTTAACCATAGGTTGACCAACTCTGAGCCGTAAAACTCTGAATTTTCGGTTTCAGAACAGGTGATAACGCTTAGTTCAATCAACTCTGAGTCAAGGTAACTCTGAGTGAAGCTCGTGCATGAGGATATAAAAAGCCCTCATCAATGGAACACAGTGATTCACCATGGCAACAAGTACTAACAAGCCTCGATCCTCCTACTTCTCCCCAGCGGAGTTGCAAATCTTAATGACTGCATGTGCAGAAAGCGAGCATATCTTTTTTGTTAAAAAGCAATACTATGGCAGCAGCCAAAAATCGGGAGCTCGCGTGGGAAAAAATAGCTGACCGAGTCAATGCGTGAGTATTTATTTGAGATTTATTTGAGAAGTTTTCTCTTGAATGTTCCACTTATTCAACAATTATATTCCATATGTGTGTTTGTGCGCACAGGTGCAAGCCAACAGGCCCCAAAATGACCTGGCAGCAACTAAAAATTATAAATAAATGTAGTTCAAACAGGTAAGGTATAATTTAAGTACAAGCAATTGTGATGTTGTTTAGCCTGCCCTCATTAAACAGCATTTAGTGGCTGCATTCAACATGTGATAGATATATTTAAGTAATTAGGGAAATCTGCTAAACAAAGAAAAATCACAACACTGCCAGTATTTAATATTGTCTTTATGAAAGCAACACCTAAATGCCTTTTATGCATACAAGTCTCCAAATGTGGGTTTTCTGGTTATCTTCAAATTTGACCTCCATTATAGCCAACAGAAAAAAGGCAGAGGCACGCAAAACAGGTGGCGGTCCACCACCACCACCTCTCACAGAGGCTGAAGAGATGGCATCTCTGGGGGGAGCTCATCGGACCCAGCCACGCCCCAGGACACAGGGGCCTACATAAGAGGTAAGTTATTCAAATGAATGGCATGTACATTAATTATTTTTCTAGTGTTCAGTAATGGCCATCCATTCATCTTAGAAACCACTTGCCACACTGATTTTTTTTCTTGTAGCAGTAGGCTGCAGTTCTTTGTAATTGGCTGCTGTTACTTTCAGTTATCAATCCATTTTAAGGTGACTCAGTTTGAACATTTTTGATGGGACCTGCACACTATTGTAAAAAAAAAATGTAATTAGGTGGGGCATTTTTTTTGGGTAATCAACTGTCTAATCTTTATCTTCTACCAGTTACTGATGATGGTGTAATCTGTTTCGTGGAGCCTTCTGCCATAACACACCTCCATGCTGTTGTAAGTACTCTTAATATTCAACAGATTTGTCATAATGGGTAGAATATAACACAAACATTCTGTTTCATTGCAGGATGATGATGAAGACACCTTATCAGCGGCCACAGAGAGGGAAGTAATAACTTTGGTTTCAGTTAATTGTTCCACAATACAACTTGAAACTGCTTTCTCTCTAACAGAGCAATGCCGGAAGTTACAATGAGGAAGAAGGTCCATCAACCTCCACAGCACAGCTTACCTCAGTAATATGTTGTTCAGCGTTGACCCACAACTTACAATTACACTAAGTAGACATGGCACTGTGAAATTCAACGTCATTTATGTGCCTATAGCTCCCTGTGAAACAACTTTACAAAGTATATATTTAGAAGCCCAAATAAACAAATCACACCTAGAAATGGAGCACATAAGGCTGCAGATCACCAAAACAAAAAAGGAAATACAACTGCTGGACCATCAGTTAAAGGTGGGTGACGTGCCCACAGGGGGATGTTTTTTAATTGTTTCAACAACAAAGGATTAACAACTGTACAACATTTGCCCTTCTAGGAAATAAAGAAGACCCCGTAAAATGAGGCATATTTTCGTTCTTTGACACTGGGGAGTTAGAAATGAATGAAGCGTATCATCACTCCAAGAGCTCTTCCATCTCGTGCATCAGCAGGGGGGTCAGGATTATTATGTGGATCATTGGGGGAAAGAGTAGGACATTGTTCTCCTCTAATTGTGGCAATGTTGTGGAGAACCACACATGCCACTATAATGTCACAAGCCCTTTCCGGGGTGACCCTGAGGCTACGAAGGCACTGGAACCGGGCCTTGAGTATGCCGATGGTCATCTCCACTCTGGCTCGTGTCCTGCAGTGAGCCAAGTTGTAGTGTCGCTGTGGGCCAGGGTCACGGTCAGGGTAAGGGGTCAGCAGATAGCGCTGGCAGGGGTACCCTCTGTCTCCGAGTAGATAACCATCAAACTCTCCTATGATAATATAAGATACACTTTATTGTTTCAGTTGCAATAGGAGGAAACAAAATATTGATCATAGGGTATAACTACAGGTACTCATCAGGGAATGATAAAACATCCAATCGGGGTCTAATAACCCTCTCCCGACTGAGATTTCTGCGGAGTATCTGCGCCTCGACATCAACGGGCTCTTCAATAAAAGGACACGCCATGTCTGCCACTGCCTTCCGTCTGCAGGCTTCAACTTAAGAGCAGGTGAAACTCAGGGTTATTTGAAGAAAACCTGCCAGCGAGCAGGTTAGTTTCACAGAGTATGTTGCTAGGGTAACTGACTCAGAGTTAAGCTGAACTGGCTTTGTGAAACCGAAAAACCAGAGTTTCCCTCATCTCGGGTTTAACTAACTCCGAGTTTTCACTAAACCTGCTTTCTGAAACGGGCCGCCGGTCCACTTGACATCAGGTAGGCGCATGAGTGTTTATTTGGCTACAGGCTTTTCTAATGTCTCATTTTGGCTGCTGTATGTGGTGCACTTTCCTATCCTTAACGTAAACATTAACCTATTCAGTTGGCCTGCCCCGACTTGAGTCAGACATGACGATTTGTCTTTCCTTTACTTCTCAAACTACGTGACAATTGCATGTTTATCTGCCCGATTTTCAAAAATCCCCAGGGGAGAAACCCCAAAACCCCCGTTGTAAAAGGACTCTAACTTCTGGGCTAAAGCCCCGGATGTTTTCAATTGCTAGTGACGCTCCTGCCCTTGACCATTCATTAACCACAAATGTTGATCTACATAGCATATCTTTCCAGGTCACAGCTTTACCCTTGAACATACATCAACGATTATGTATAAGGAACGATGGTGTACATGTGAGCTTTACCCTTGAAAAAGCACACAAGATAGGAACAGAGTGAACTTGCTCCCTGGCGCCATGTCAAACCTAACTTATAGGGGAGGGGTGATCAGCTACCTTCCACCATTAAAGTATCTATGTTTTATAGGCCTAATAATAATCATAGTTTACCATAAAATATAGGGTTATTTTCTTCCATACCACCTTGACCCGACTTAACATTTGGTGGTGAATTTATTTTACTGTAAAACTGAAATTAATATATTATCAACATCAAGTTATATGGATCAAAAATCAAACATAAGGTCAAATTAATCTTGTGAATATGGGTCATAAATATGGGTCAATATTGGTCGTAAACGAGTCTCGTCTTGACCTTGAAACTAGTTTCTAAAAGGTGAGTTTGGCCTTGATTTTATAATATCGGTATATCATATATACTTTGCATATAATCTAGTTAGATTTATTTAACATTCGGCCGAATTGGAGTTGGTCAAAAACGGGTCACATTACGACACGGCATCCAAAAGTCAGAGGTCTTTGACCGTGGTCGTCTAAACGTTCGGTGGGTCTTAGCCGAAGTCAACCTGGAATAACGGTTCTATTTTACACTAGCTGCTATGAGTCAGAATGATCCAGAAATGTTATAATTATTCAGGGTTCCGTTAGACTATCTCAGAGCGATACGGAAAAGTAGCAACAGCAAATCAGGCACATCTGCCATTAATGTACGCACTCATTGAATGTCATTTGTCCTGGCACTTAAGAATACTACTCAGCATTGAGTAGCGTCCTATCTTAGCTATCTCAGTTCTGAACAGGGAATGGGTTAACCTAGTGATGGTTAGCGCTTGGCACTTGGTTCTATGGACATCCTTACTGTAAAGACAGCGATAAACTGTTCTAAAAATTTTACTTATTGTAAGTAGCTCTGGATAAAAGCGTCTGATAAACACCCTGAATGTAAATGTAAATGTCAATTGGTTGAAAGGGAAGGTTCACCAAAACAGAAGCTTCTATTGATGCAAAAATAAGTGATGAATGATTCTCAGGGGCCACGTTTTAGTCAGCAAGGTAGAGCACTCTTTATTATTTTCATTTGATCCAAACACAGCGGGCACGACACAACAGCTCTGGGTCTTTGATTCCTGGGTGTGTAGGAGAGGGGAGTCCCTGGATGTGTAGTTTGGAGGTGTTGGCCTCTGGTTCCTGGGTGTGTAGGGGGGAGATGTTGGCCTCTGGTTCCTGGGTGTGTAGGGGGGAGGTGTTGGCCTCTCCTGGTACTCTGCCAGCGGTCGAGAGGGCTGTCCTTACTGGTGGGTTCAGCCTCTGTGACCTCGCGGTAGGTGGTCTAGGTGCTGGAGCTGGAGCTGCTGCCAGTGCTAGGGGTGGGGGAGAAGAATATTATTATAGATTAAGCAAGCCATTAAATCCAGTCACCTTCCCTGAATATCAGAGCCTTTTGATTATGATTATGGTGGTTTATTTTGACTACAAATTGTAAATAAAGCAATACCATGAGATGGTATGGATTCTCCTCCCATGTGCTGTGATTTCCCTATTGGATTAATAAAGAACTATCTCCTCTTATATGTCCTTTCCCGTGGGTTTACTTCCCTGTTGACCTTTTTTATGTGAATGCATTGATGGATGCTGTGGTGGCATACGTTTCTAAAGCGTGCCTTAAAGGGGTGATATTCTGCCACCAGGTATGAGTGTGATTATCCATTACAGGCCATTTGAATATCGGCCTTTTCTTGTACCTTAGTGAAATCACAAAGGGGCGTGTCTACCTAGTTGTATGATGGACGGATCAGAAACGTTTGCTACGGTTCACTGGGAAGTCGGGTAGACTGATCTATCCAGCATACATCTAGGTGGACATGCCCACTTGTGATGTCATGAGGACACAGGGAAAGGCAGATCATCAAAGGGCCTGTAACAGCTGACAACACTCACACCTGGTGATGTGACATCACCTCGGGTAAAGACACGCAGCCCGTCCCCTGACCCACCTGGCCTACTCGTCCAGCAGTCTGCGGTACTCTGCGATCTCCATCTCCAGGCGCGTCTTGGTGTCCAGCAGCATCTGGTGCTAGCGAGCACGTCCGGCAGCCTCTTGCGTCCGGCGAAGTCCACCTCCACCGACTGCCGCATGCTCAGCTCGTTCTCCCTCCTGTGGAGCACAGCGTTAGCTAGGACTACCCTCAGAGACATCCTCTCTCTACAGTCAGCCTGCGCAGTCACGGTGTCTGTCGCTCTCTGGTCTTCTTACTTTGTCTTGAAGTCGTCCGCCGCCAGCTTGGCGTTGTCGTTGGCCAGGTAGATGCTTCCGTCGACACACATGGCGCCATGGATCTAGAGCGGTGAAGAGCAGGGCAAAAGAACGCAGGAGTAGAGGAATGAGTCATTAAGCGAGGTGTTCAGGAGGACGGACAGTAAGCAGCGTGAGGCGGAGGTCTTCCTGAAGCTCAGGGGACGTACCTTGTTGTGCAGGTCTGCGATGGAGACGAAGAAGGCGGAGTAGTCTCGGGATCCGGGAGAGGTTTTGTTCTCCAGGAACTGTCGGATCCTCAGCTCCAGCTCGGCGTTGCCGTTCTCCAGGGACCACACATCTTCCAGGTAGGTGGCCAGGCGGTCATTCAGGTTCTGCATGGTGGCCTTCTCATTGGCGCAGACGTCGAAGTCATCTCCTCCTCCGCCGCCGCCTCCGCCACCGAAGCCGTCAATTAAGGGGCTACTGGCACAGGAGATAGAATTGTTGAAGCCGAAATTCGCATTTATGGAAATTAGGCAATTGTCAATTCGCATGGAATTCTCGGTGATGGATACGAATTGAATTGGGTTGCTGGGTGGTTGGTTGCCCATCGTATGTTTTGTAGGCGAGGAGAATCTGGAGATGAAGAGAGGAGGAGAGAGCGACTGTGGTGCACTCCCCTGCTCCTGCCCTGCTCTTTATAATCCCACAGCGGAGGAGGACTAGGAGGCGCAGAGATGGGCTGGAGGGAGGAGCTGCCACAACACTCCTCCACCTGCCACACACGCCCTGCTGCACCCATACGTGTTTGGAGGGAGGGTGGAGGGTGGAGGGTGGAGGGTGGGCACCCACCAGCTCGTTACACTGATTGTTAACAAGAAGCTGTTGTTGTGTGGTTGGCAGGAGAAAAAAATTGGGAAATGGGGCGGAGCCTCAGGGGCAGGGGGCGGAGCCTCAGTAACAGCTACTGGGAGGGGCTGGCTGTCTGCTTTCCACATGCACGCACTCACACACACGAACACACACAAATACACGCATGCTCACAAACACGCACACAGACACATGCACACACACACGCACATACACCCACGCTCAAACACCCACGTGCACGACAGACATGCTTACACTACCCACACACGCGCGCACACACCGAACACACACGCACACACAGGCAGACACACACGCACATACACATACACACACGCAACGACATGCACGCATACACACACGCAAACACACACTCACACAAACAGCACACACACATACAGGCTACCCAAACACACATATACACATGCGCACATGCACATGCACACACACACACACACAAATATTTTTTGTGAAATAAAAATACTACATACTTTGTGTATATGTTCACCTTCAATGACCCAGTATGAGAGTAACGATCTCGCCTCTCGTTTTGTGTGAGCTGTTTCCGCCAGTAGAGGGCGCTGTTACTTCGTCCATCTCCTCTGTGTGCATGGAGTTTGGGTCAGGCTCTGCGTGCTGCCGGCTCTAACCTGGGTTATGTTGCGCAGAGGTTGCCAAAATTGCAAACATGTTATATGCAATCTAACAACTGCATATAGACTTATGGCATGTAAAAGAGTGACAGTATTGCGAAGTGAATAAAATAAAATTAAAATAAATAAATAATCTTTCTCTGCGGACCGGTACCAAATGACCCACGGACCGGTACCGGTCTGCGGACCGGGGGTTGGGGACCGCTGTCCTAGAGTGTCGAGGTGTCCCTGAGCGAAGCCTGACTGCTCCTGACCAGCTGGCTGTCGCCCTGCGGGGCTGACTCCGCCGTCGGTGTGTGACTGTGTGCATGAATGGGTGAATGTGGGGCTACTGTTCAGGAAAGCGCGGTCTAACTGCAGTCCGTTTACCGTTGCGCTGTTGGCAGGTGATCTGAGGTGGAGGCCGCTGGTAACAACAGGGCGGTGGGAACTGGACATTGCTGGCGTAGAAGCTGGAACCAGCACAGCTCTTAAAGGATCTGTGATTCCAAACAACATAACTCTAACGAACCAAAGGAACCCACGCCGGGACTCCAACCCGACCTAAAGGAACTGGGTCCTTTCTCTGGGACTCCTACCCGACCTAAAGGAACTAGGTCCTTTCTCTGGGACTCCAACCCGACCTAAAGGAACTAGGTCCTTTCTCTGGGACTCCAACCCGACCTAAAGGAACTTGGTCCTTTCTCTGGGACTCCAACCTGACCTAAGGAACTTGGTCCTTTCTCTGGGACTCCAACCCGACCTAAAGGAACTGGGTCCTTTCTCTGGGACTCCAACCCGACCTAAGGAACTTGGTCCTTTCTCTGGGACTCCAACCTGACCTAAGGAACTTGGTCCTTTCTCTGGGACTCCAACCCGACCTACAGGAACTAGGTCCTTTCTCTGGGACTCCAACCCGACCTAAAGGAACTTGGTCCTTTCTCTGGGACTCCAACCTGACCTAAAGGAACTAGGTCCTTTCTCTGGGACTCCAACCTGACCTAAAGGAACTAGGTCCTTTCTCTGTGCATAATCATTGTTCGCCAGATGTGCTGAGATGCCGTCCCTTCTATCTACCAAGGGAATGTACTGCTGTGTTTTTGTCCAAAACAACCAGACTAAAGAACTCTTTCTTCCCCACTGCCCTCGGACTCCTTAACAACAGATAGGAGTCTGTTGTTAAGGAGTATTCTACCTCTGGACTGCCGCAGCTGTTTACATTTTGCTCACGCACTTTGGCTTTTCTTGGATTTGCACCATTCCGTTTTATTTATTTATGTATTTATTTATTTATTTATTTTAACTTAAATGTATTATTTCTTCTATCTATCTATCTTGTAACAAAATCTTGGCATTCAGTCTGTGGAAACAATTTCATTGCACAACTGAGAACGTCTCATTTGTGCATATGACAATAAACACTTTGATTTGAATTGAATAATCTGTTTTAATTTTTTGGTCTTTGTTAAAACTCTAGCAGCAGCATTCTGAACAAGCTGAAGCTTCCTTAGAGTTTGTTTTGGGTGTCCTGTAAGGAGACCTTTGCAGTAATCAAGCTTACTAGTGATAAAGGCATGTACAAGTTTTTGTAAGTCTTCGGTGGACATGAGCCCTCTAAGTCTTGCTACATTTTTAATGTGATAATATGCAGATTTTGTAACTGATTTGATGTGACTTTCGAAATGTAAATCAGAATCCATGATAACCCCTAGATTTCTGGCTTTGATTGAGGTTTTCAGGGACAGAGAGTGAAGGTGTTGGGTTACTTTAAGCCTTTCCGTTTTAGCACCAAATACAATTATCTCGGTTTTATCCTCATTTAGCTGAAGGAAATTTCGACACATCCAGTCTTTCACTTGCTCAATGCACTGGCACAGCAGATCTATGGGCCGATAGTCATTTGGTGATAGTGATACAGATCTGCGTGTCATCAGCATAGCAATGATGGTCAATATTGTTATTTTGCATGATTTGTCCTAGTGGGAGCATGTAGATGTTGAATAAAGAGGGTCCTAAGATCGAACCTTGTGGGACTCCACACATCACGTTGGTTGATTCTGATACAAAGTCGCCAATGGAAACAAAGTAGTTCCTATTTATAGGTAGGATCTGAACCAATTTAAGACTGTGCCTGAAAGCCCCACCCAGTTTTCTAACCTGTCCAAAAGTTTTGTAAGGTCTACAGTGTTGAATGCAGCACTGAGGTCTAGTACCATTAGTATTGAGGTTTTGCCAGAGTCTGTGTTAAGACGGATGTCGTTTACAACTTTAATGAGGGCGGTCTCAGTGCTGTGCAGGGGTCGAAATCCTGATTGGAAGGTGTCATAACAACCAGTTGATGCCAGGAAGTGATTAAGTTGCTGGAGGACAACTTTCTCAATGATTTTACTTATGAAGGGCAGATTTGATATTGGTCTTTAGTTGTTAATAATAGAGGTATATAGGCTCCGCTTTTTTAAAAGGGGTTTAATAACTGCAGTTTTCAGGGCTTTTGGGAAGTCACCTGACTGGAGAGAGTTGTTAACTATCTGCAATTAGTGTTGGCTCGTTCGTTCGCAAACCGGTTCGAATGACCGAGTCTTTAGGACGAACGAGCTGAACCGGTTCGTCTCTCTCGTTCGTTCGGTCGTCTCGTTCACCATTCGATTCACCGGAAACTCGACCGAACGAACGAACGAGTTTCCGGTAGCACTAACTCCACTGAGTCTGACTGACTCAACTGAGAATCGCATCATGGAATGCACGCCATTGCACGGTTCTCAGTTGAGTCGGTCAGACTCAGTGGAGTTAGTGCTACCGGAAACTCGACTGAACGAACGAACGAACGAACGATTCGCGAACGACTCCTCGTGGCGAACTGAATCACGCGAACTGGGTCACGGAAACAAATCATTGAATCCACCACTATCTGCAATAATATGTCTATTGCTAGGCAGTCAAAAACATTCTTAAAGAGGTTGTTAGGTAAAGAATCAAGGCAACAGGTGGATGGCTTTAGTTGTGTAACAGTTTCCACAAGAGTTTTAGAGTCTATAACATTAAAGCATGCCATCCCTGCCACGTTACTTTTGCCTGAACAGGGTGGTAGTCCAACATTTTTGTTTGAAGTGGAGATATTGATGGCGCGTCTGATGCCTTCAATTTTATCAGTATAAAAAGCTGCAAACTCATTGCATTTCTGCGTGGAATGGAGATCAGGTGGAATTTGTGTTGGGGGGTTGGTCAGTCTGTCAACAGTTGCAAATAGGGTTTTTGCATTATTAGTATTGGTTTTAATGATATTGGAGAAAAATGTTTCTCTAGCACTTTTTAAGTCTAAATTGTAGGCACGGAGGCTCTCTTTGTAGATATCATGGTGAATATGAAGTTTTGTTTTACTTTACGCCAGATGCGTTCAACCTTCCTGCATACTTTTTTCTGTGCTGTTACAGAAGCAGCTTTTCTCCAGGGGGCCTTTTTGCTTTCCAGAAATCGTTTTAACCTTATAAGGTGCAATGACATCCATGACTTTCAAAATTTTCAAAATAAAGTTTTCTACAAGATCATCAGCAGAACATGGGTTAAGAGGTGGTAGTAAGGAGATGGCCTTTTTAAATAGTACATACGATTTTTCATTGATATACCGTTTTTTGACTGTATTTGATTTTGTCTGTATGTCGGGAATAAAAGATATAGGAAGGATCAGTCACAGAGGGATCAGAAACATTGAGGCCCTTTGTGATAACCAGGTCTAGAGTGTTCCCCTTACAATGAGTAGTCTCTTTCACATGTTGAGGCAGTTCAAATGTGTCCAAAATGGTAAAAAGTTTTTTTGCACACTTCTCATTCAAATCATCAGTATGAAAATTAAAGTCACCAGTTATAACTAGACAGTCAAAGTCTGTGGAAATGCTAGACAATAATTCTGTGAAGTCATCGAAAAAATGTGCAGAGTATGTGGGTGGCCTGTAAATAATTAATAGGAGAACTCTTTGGGAGCATTTCAATACAGCACAAAGGTATTCGAATGATGGAAAATCACCAAATAACATCTGTTTCCCCTGAATTTTTTTTTTAATATACCAGCAACCCCTCCACCTCTTTTTCCAGATCTACATGCATCAAAGAAGTTATAGTTGGGAGGAGCTGTCTCTATCAGAACGGTTGCACTGTTATTTCGTTCCAGCCATGTTTCAGTTAAAAACATAAAATCCAGTTTCGAGGTGGTAATAAAATCATTAACTAAAAATGATTTGTTATTAAGAGACGTAACATTAAGTAGACCCATCCTGATGGTGTTGTTGATAGGCTTTAAGGTTGTTTTTGGTTTGGAGGCAATATGTATGAGATTTGTGAGGTTAGCAGTGTGTCAAGTTTCCCTTTGTTTACTCTCTTAGTGGTTACAGCAGGAATGCAAAAGTTGCCATGTTTTGACGTAGGCAACCTTGGGTTCAGCAGATTATGCAAAACGTCCTTCATACTTTGTCTACGGCTGAACCCTTTTTTGTCTCAGTTATACTCAGGACTACTATCAATACGGGGGGGGGGGGGGCTGGGGCTCCCTCCGCTTGCAAGTTTGATGCCAACATATTCCAGTTTCTTAAATTCAGCTGGAAAACCGAAAAGGGAGGAGACAGTGGAGCTGGAGTTGTTGTTGTGCCTATGGGAGAGATGAGGCTGGAGGTCATCGTCGATGGGGGAGTGCAGAGGTGGGGGGTGGCCGTTCCTCGCCAAGCCAGCATCAGCGATGGGGGAAGGCACGGTGTCCATGGTGTCGGGCAGGCTGTTGTCTCTCTTCAAGGTCTGTGGGCTGTCTGCTATCTGTGTGGCAGATAGTGGCAGAGTAGATGTGTCGGGGAGGCTGTAGTCTCGCTTCTTCTCAACCTGTGCTCTGACTGTGGCCTGTGCGTCAGACCATGGAGATTTGTGGGAAAGCGAGAAGAGAAGATTGTCCCTTAACAGTTTTGAGCCTAACCCGTTTGGGTGTAGGCCATCTGCTCTGAAAAGATATTTGCGCCCCCAGAACAAGTTGAAATTGTCAATAAAGCCCCTTCCTCTTTCATTGCAGACTCTGGAAAGCCATGCATTCAGTGCAAGTAGACGACTGAATCTGTTTATTCCCCTGTCAACTGCTGGTATAGGTCCACTGATGAATGACTTAATGTGTATTTTGTCCAGTGTATCCAACAGATCAGCGTAATCCCTCTTTAGAAGTTCTGACTGTTCTCTTTGAATATCATTAAGTCCTGCATACACAATAATCTGTGAGATTTTGGGGTTTTCCAATATGATTGTGGCTAGTTTCTGGTTGATATCACTAACCATCACATC
The DNA here is from genome assembly GCF_902167405.1 of Gadus morhua. Taxonomy (NCBI): domain Eukaryota; kingdom Metazoa; phylum Chordata; class Actinopteri; order Gadiformes; family Gadidae; genus Gadus; species Gadus morhua. Next base: position 30,112,742 of record NC_044050.1, on the reverse strand, counting down.
TGGGAAGTAGCATGTTTTGATCTTCTTACCGGTTATATCCTTGATGGTTGAGTCTCCTATAATCCCAGTGCTTTCTGTGAGATGGGCCCTTGTTGGCTTGAGGTGGCGGTGGCCGACGCTTGCACAGCTCGCCTCTCTGGCGACGGGTTCATGGTCGGTCTCTGTCCCCACTGTTTGTCCGGATGCATCTCGGGGCTCAAGGGTGCATGGGTTGCAGGCTTGTTCATGGACTTTTGAAGTGGCAGGAACCGGTTCTTCAGCGGCAGGGTTAACTTCAGTGACGGGCTAATCCGGCTGATGCATGCAACTGTAGCTTTGGGTAGCTTAGCAGTTGGCGTTGAGTGAACTTGTTGATTCACTTTGGTATGTTGTTTTGGCTTAGCGCCGACTCTGCCAGTGAGATGCAGTTGGAACTGTCTCTCTCGTGTCCAGCTTCGGGAAGGATACAGTGTAGCTTTGATCATCTTGTTGTGTATTTGTGTTAGCTCAGCACACTCACCCATCGGCACTGTATCCTGGAGAAGTCCTTTGAATTTTTCTAATGCTGCTAGTCTCGTTTCAAATAAAGCCACTGTCTTTCGCAGTTTGTTGCAGTCTGTGCATTTCCCAGTCTCCGTGCCTGAGATATCCGAGTACAGAGGCATGTTGGCGATAGGAAAGTCCAAGGCTTTTGCTGCGGTCTGTTCCGGGAGTCATAAAAAGCCCAAATCTATTGTTGTATCGAGCGATGGAGCACGACAGAATCAAACTATATATTATTAAGTATTATGATCATGAAATAGAATAAAATAAAGTAGATCTGAACGATGAATTAAGTACTTTTTTCCAATGCCTAGCGGAGCTTCGGGAAACATGACCTCTCTCTCTGCTGCCCGCAAGTGTTCCAGATACTGTAACACTTTCAACCAGGCACACTGGTTGAAAATCACTGCTCCTAGACCTGTCCTAAAGGCTTTAAGGCTCCTAGCCCCTCCCCTAAAGGCTCCTAACCCCTCCCCTAAAGGATCCTGGCCTCCTAGACCCTCCTCTAAAGGCTCTAAGGCTCCTAGCCCCTCCCCTAAAGTCTCTGAGTCTCCTAGCCCCTCCCCTAAAGGCTCTGAGTCTCCTATCCCCTGCCCTAAAGGCTCTAAGGTTCCTAGCCAATCCTACTAAAGGTTCTAAGCCTCCAAGCCCCTCACCTGAAGGCTCTAAGGCTCATGGCCCCTCCCCTAAAGGCTCTAAGGCTCCTGGCCCCTCCCCTAAAGGCACCAGGGCTCCTAGCCCCTCCCCTAAAGGCTCCAGGGCTCCTGCCTCTTCCCCTAAAGGCTTCAGGGCTCCTAGACCCTCCCCTAAAGGTTCATGGCCCCTCCCCTAAAGGCTCCTGGCCCCTCCCCTAAAGAGTCCAGGGCTCTAGACCCTCCCCTAAAGGCTCCTTGCCCCTCCCCTAGAGGCTCCTGGCCCCTCCCCTAAAGAGTCCAGGGCTCCTAGCCTTCCGCTAATGGCCAGGGTAAGGCTGACCGTGGCCGTCTGACCCCTGCTGTGACCCTCAGATAACGACTGTTTGCACAACTGCCATTGCTGGGAACCAGACCCTGTTAGCTTAAACAGTGTTGCCAACTTAGCGATTTTGTCGCTATATTTAGCTACTTTTCAGACCCCTTTGGCGACTTTTTTTCAAAACAGCGACAAGCGACAAATCTAGCTCCATTTTCAGCTGTTATTGGTGACTTTAGGCGATTTTTTTAGGTGAAAGCACTATCGCTATTACCTCTTCACAACGAGCACCGGCTGCCTGCGCGGCAGCCGGTGCTCTCTTCTCTAAAGGCTCTGAGTCTCCTATCCCCTGCCCTAAAGGCTCTAAGGTTCCTAGCCAATCCTACTAAAGGTTCTAAGCCTCCAAGCCCCTCACCTGAAGGCTCTAAGGCTCATGGCCCCTCCCCTAAAGGCTCTAAGGCTCCTGGCCCCTCCCCTAAAGGCACCAGGGCTCCTAGCCCCTCCCCTAAAGGCTCCAGGGCTCCTGCCCCTTCCCCTAAAGGCTTCAGGGCTCCTAGACCCTCCCCTAAAGGTTCATGGCCCCTCCCCTAAAGGCTCCTGGCCCCTCCCCTAAAGAGTCCAGGGCTCTAGACCCTCCCCTAAAGGCTCCTTGCCCCTCCCCTAGAGGCTCCTGGCCCCTCCCCTAAAGAGTCCAGGGCTCCTAGCCTTCCGCTAATGGCCAGGGTAAGGCTGACCGTGGCCGTCTGACCCCTGCTGTGACCCTCAGATAACGACTGTTTGCACAACTGCCATTGCTGGGAACCAGACCCTGTTAGCTTAAACAGTGTTGCCAACTTAGCGATTTTGTCGCTATATTTAGCTACTTTTCAGACCCCTTTGGCGACTTTTTTTCAAAACAGCGACAAGCGACAAATCTAGCTCCATTTTCAGCTGTTATTGGTGACTTTAGGCGATTTTTTTAGGTGAAAGCACTATCGCTATTACCTCTTCACAACGAGCACCGGCTGCCTGCGCGGCCCCTCCCCCGTCTCAAAGCACTTACAGGCAGCCCAGTCCTCGTGCAGCAGTCCCTCCCAGCTGCTCTACAATTGTACGACTTTTTTAGTGATGCACAGAACGAAATGTAAACCAATGCAGTCTGAATGGGAGCGTTCTCTGACAATTAACGTCGTTTTTGAGGAGGTCTGCTTACAAATCAGAAATGTTGACATATATATAACTAGATAATAATATATACAGATATAATAATAATAATAATAATAATAATACATTTAATTTAGAGGCGCCTTTCAAGACACCCAAGGTCACCTTACAGAGCATATAGTCATCATAAATCATTTAATTATATCTAGTTATATATAACTAGAGGGTGCACTGTACTATTTGCGCTCACCCCTTCTGAAGCCTCTCTCTCTCTCGTTCTCTCTCTGTCCCTCCCTTTCTCTCTTTCTCTCTCTCGTTTCGTTTTGTGGAGCACGTCAATTGTCGGAGAACGCTCCCATTCAGAATGCATTGGTTTACATTTCGTTCTGTGTATCACTAAAAAAGTCGGACAATCGTAATCTGGGACACGATGCGCACAGATTAACGTTTGTGCGCATGAGCACGAAATCGTGTGATACCGGGTTGACATAAATTACGTTGTGACAGGCTACATGAGCTATGAGTACATGAGTATTGTGTTTTATTTTGAAAATTGACAAGATGCTATATCGCTTTTACTTTTTCACTTCCTGCCCTGCTTGATCTGGTCTGTTGAAATTGACACGGTTCACCAACGGCTTGCGGCAAAAATAGAAATGCTACGGAATGATAGCGCTGCGGATCGGCGAGCCGCTCCTGGGACGCTGCTGAGACATTCCGCAGCCGTGCCCGGTGGAAATGGTCTCATTGATTAGAGTGGAACCTATCTGCTGCGGTGACTGCGGCCCAGACGTGCCGCAGCCGTAACGTTGCCGTAACGCGTCCGGTGGAATCAGGCCTTCAGGCTCAGTCTCTTCACCTCACCTTGTCCACTGTGTGTGTGTGTGTCTTTACCATGTCGCAGTCAAAACTTTACCAACAAAAATATAGGAAAGAGTGGGAAGAAAACACTGCTTTTAAGAGCTGGTTAAAGCCGTTTATTGGAGACAATAAACTAGCATACTGTAGCTATTGCAAGGTCGATTTCTGTGCCAAACTCAGTGATGTGAAGAAGCACAGTTCAACCCAAAAACATATTCAAAAGGCAAAGCCTTACAGTTCAGCTCAAACAACGCTGCCATTTATGGTGTTTCTTTTTTACTTCCGGTTATGGAAATTAGACGATGACGTCATCTAGCGACTTCTAGCGTCTTTTAGGAGAGCCAATAGCTACTTTCCTTACTGAAGAGTTGGCAACCACTGCGTTCCAGAGTTCCAAGGTGAACTGTGAGCCCCGGTCCGAGGAGAGGAGTCCTGAAGGAGTCCCAAAGCGCGCGACCCATGTGCCGATGAACGCGCGCGCCACGCGTCGAGGAGAGGGGAACAGCTTCAGGCCAGCGGGTCGTCCTGTCGACCATGGTGAAGAGGTAGGTGAACCCGTGAGAGGAGGGAAGCGGTCCCACCAGCTCGACGTTGAAGTGGTCGAACCTCCACTTCAACAGTATACTCTCCTTAATATGGCGGTGCACCTTGGACCGTTGACAGTCAACGCATGAGCTGACCCAAGCACTAATGTCCTTTCTAAGCTCCTGCCACACAAACCTCTGAGAAACCAATTTCACCGACGGCTTCCTGCCGGGGTGGGAAAGGCCATGCAACGCCTCAAAAATGGGCCGGCGCCAGGACACCAGGACCAGCGGTCGAGGCTGGCCTGTGGAGACGTCGCACCATAGCCTCACGTCCGATCCGCCAACCGCAACCTCCTCCAGGCGCAATCCGAATCCGAATCCCTCAGGGCCTAGACCCCATGGTCGGAGGCCTGGTCCACGCTCATGTGGACGTAATCCAGGCCCAGTTGGACGGCCCCGATGACCGTTCTCGAGAGGCAGTCTGCGACCACGTTAGACTTGCCAGCAATGTGTCGGATGTCCGTGGTGTACTCAGAGATGTAAGCAAGCTGACGCTGCTGCCGGGCAGACCATGGCTCCGCCACCTTGGACATGCAGAATGTCAGAGGCTTGTGATCCACGAAAGCCCCAAATTCTCGTCCTTCCAGGAGGAACCCGAAATGGCGGATCGCCAGCCAGAGTCCAAGGAGTTCCCTGTCGAATGCGCTGTATTTGCGCTCCCTGGGGGTCAACTGGCGACTGAAAAAGGCAAGCGGCTGCCAGGTACCATCGACCCATTGCTCGTGCACTGGGCCGACGGCGTAGTCAGACGCGTCGGTGGTGATGGCGATGGGGGCATCATGCGACAGATGGGCCAACATGGCGGCTTTGCCCAAGGCGGCCTTCGTGGCCTCGAACGCCTTCTCCCTCTTCGTCGTCCAGTCGACAGCCTGGCTAGGGGACTTGTCCTTGAGAGCCCCGTGGGCGCATGACGTGAGCCGCCTGGCGGATGAACCGGCGGTAAAACGTCACCATCCCCAGGAATTCCCGGAGCGCCCGAGCAGTGTGTGGGCGGGGAAAGCAGAAATTGCCTCCACCTTCGACGGAAGAGGGGCGGCCCCCTCTTTGTTGATGAGATGCCCCAGGAAGTGGATGGAGGAAAACCCGAACAGGCACTTCGCCTGGTTGACGATTAGCCCGTGCTGGTCGAGCCTCATGAAGAGGTCGCGTAGGTGACCCTGGTGCTCCTTTTCGGAGGAGCTGGCAACCGGGATGTCGTCCAAATAAAAGAAAACGAAGGGCATCTCCCTGAGCGCCGAGTCCATTAACCGCTGGAAGGTCTGAGCCACGTTCTTCAGCCCGAACGGCATACGCAGGAACTCGAATAACCCGAACGGGGTCACCACCGCTGTCTTCGCCGTGACCGCGGAAAAGGTAGGTCGGGTTATGCCGGGGAACTCCCTGAGCAGGCGTTGATATTCCTCCCTGTGAAGATGTGAATGGCATCTTCACTGTTTTTAAACATGTTTTAAAAGATTCACGTGCTCCTGTCTGGCTGGTCAGCTGTAATAGTCCGCAGCTGTGGCTCATAGGCTAATTGAGCCACACCCATTCTGGTGCTCTTTAAGAGGGCCAGAGTTTTGGGCTGGAGGGGGGCAAGTGATTCGACAGTTGTGCTGTGTTTTAAGTAAAGAGATGCATTTTAACAACAACAATGTGCGTGAAGAAAGCTCTTTTTCACATTTGGTGGCAGTGGTGGGATATTCCTCTAGCCGAGTGGAGGGGACCCACATTTCGAAAAACATTGTTCGAGGAGCTTCGTGGTGGACCGCAGTAAAGAAGAGCAGGTAGACGAAGAGTCCTGCTAGGAGAGGAGATAACTGGGGAAGTTGAACTGCTGTCCTGTGGGGTTGGCCAAAGCCTGAAGGAGGAATAGCTCGGGAACTCCTTGTTGCTGACGTGAGCCATGTGGGGAGCTATTGCCAAGCCTTGGCAGAACAGCAGTGGCGGAAGACATACTGCGAAGAGTGCAGTGTTTGGCGAAGAAGGAGGGATCTTTGAAGATTGGCGGTCACCAGAGACTTTTTTAACTGTTTATTTAGCACAAATGACAGTCTTGCACAATATTTTACCTTTTTTATGTAATGCGCTTGTAACTGTGTTTACAAGCTTAAAAGAGGGGGAAGGTAATGTGAAGATGTGAATGGCATCTTCACTGTTTTTAAACATGTTTTAAAAGATTGACGTGCTACTGTCTGGCTGGTTAGTTACTGATGATAGTCCGCAGCTGTGGCTCGTAGGCTAATTGAGCCACACCCATTCTGGTGTTCTTTAAGAGGGCCAGAGTTTTGGGCTGGAGGGGGGCAAGTGACTCGACAGTTGTGCTGTGTTTTAAGTAAAGAGATGCATTTTAACAACAACAATGTGCGTGAAGAAAGCTCTTTTTCACAGTCCCCCTCTGAGAGGGAGCTGGAGTGCCCGCCGTAAGCCGCTCGACCGCGGGCACATTCAAACGATGAGAACGTCCGTGCGGCCACCAGGCGGTTGTTTTTTCACGCCTACAAGCAGATTGTGCGCACAAAGGAAATCCGCGCCGAGGAGGGTAAAGGAGATGTCGGCCGTGACAGGTCACAGGTCACAGGTCTTTGTACCATATGTGCGGATGGGTGTGTCGTTAGCGGACCTCAACTGTGGACCGTGGACACCAGGGGCGGTGTCCTCCACCGTAGCCGGCAGGACGCTCCTCTGAGCGTCGGTGTCGCAAAGAAACTCGCGGCCGGAGAGAGTGTCCCTGATGAACAATAGCCGGGTTGACGTGCCTGCACTCACGGCCACTAATGAGCGCAATCCTTGGCGTTTCCCGTCGGCTTGAAGTTGCACGGGGACCGGCACCTCTTTGCCTTAGCGCCGAAACGCGCGTGAAAATAGCACATACCATTGCTGGCACGGCCATCGGCGGCCACTGGGGCCCTGTTGGTTAGCCTGTCACTGTCCGGTGGGTAGGCGCTGCGTGTTGGGGCTAGCACTTCGGGTGCGAAACTCTGAGCAGCCAGGAAAAAACGGTCGGCTTCCTCCGCCAACGCGCGTGGCTCAGTAATCCTCGTGAAAAATGTTCGTCAACAACCTTTTTTCCGTGGCTAAGACGAGACGTTGACGAGCTAAAAATAGATCTTTGATAATAAAAACGATGACGAAATGTCATTTTGTTTTCGTTGACGAGATGAGACAGGATGAAAATGTTAGTGATGTGCTATTTGGACATTCAAAATGCACGATATTTTCCAATCAGTACACTCCCGTAAGGTTCTTATGCAACTGTTCACTCCTCCAGTAAATAGGACAGACCTTAGCCACGACTTGGCAACGGGAGGTATAGTCCACTCAGCTATGAGCTAACGTTATGCATTGTGCATATTTATGATTCGAAATTCTTCCCAGCTTTTATTCCACAGATATTAAGGTACGGCCACACCAAAAGCGTTACCCGCGTATCACGCGTATAAAATCGGCAATTTTTCCATAGGGAACCATTGGTTTACGCGCGTATGAGACGCGTACGAGCGTTACATGCGTATAAGCAACATTTTACTCGCGTTAGGTGCGTATGAGGCGCGTATATATACGCGCGTACATATACGCGCGTACATATACGCGCGTACGAGGAGTTCAAAAAATTGAACTTTTTACGCGAGTAACGCTCATACGCGCCGCAATAGCCAATCAGCGTTGAGCTTGACCCGACGTCACTGGCAGAGAGTAGTGAGCTTGGACAGAAGCATACGGTTAGTTATTTAAAACGATTATTGTTATTTATATCCGAGATTATTTAATCTAACCCGATCTAAACTCTATCACCCAAACACGGCGGCGTTTGGGTTTCCTACCTCGGACTCCAGCGCAGCCATGTCCATGGCAGCCACGGCCGGCAACTTTCTTTATTCTGGGTGGAAATAGTAACATAGTTACGCCAATAAATGCGTTTATGGAAACATTTCTAGCGAGAAATGTGCATTTTACTTTCATAAGGTTCGCTCGGTGAATGTGAAGGATGTTTGGTTTGATAGTTATGACGAAGAGTGAACGCTCCGTTCACTTGCATGGACAGAGTCTCTGATTGCTAAGCAACCTCAACGTCTTGGCGGACTATTTCTCTGCTGATCAACACTACGAATGCTGGAAACACACCAGACACACCATGTGAAGTTATTTAACCCGATTATTGTTATTTATATCCGAGATTATTTAATCTAACCCGATCCAAGCTCTATCATCCACCCAAACACGGCGGCGTTTGGGTTTCCTTCCTCGGACTCCTCCAGCGCAGCCACAGGCTGGGGGGGGGGGGTCTCATCTACGCGCGTTACGCGCGTATCTGACCATTTTTGACACAAAATGGTCAAGCAACATTTTAGGAGCGTTACGCGCGTACATGGTACGCGAGATACGCGCTTGGTGTGTTCGCGGCTTTAGGGTTGTTAGCATATAACCGCGTTGTCTGAATACAGTTTAATTATTTTTTCAAAATTTACCGGCTCTCGTTTTGAAGAAAATCACTGCGCCATTCGTTTCAATGGGAATCGCAACGGTCTATACTTCAACATAAGGTGGACTTTGAAATTCGTCCCAGCCTTTATACCCAAGATAGTATAGGGTTTATAGCATATAACCGCGTTTTCTGATTACAGTTTAATGCATTTTTCACAATTTACCAGCTATCGTTTTGAAGGCTGAACAGACAAGAGTACTAAAGTGTGACGTCACGTTTCGATAGCAACAGATTTTCAGTTCTACACAAACCAAATTAACAAGGGGAAATCCTATGCCACACAAACCTTTTATAGAAAAGGAACAATCTTTTTGCGAATTGATTTGTGAGTTTGCTTTACCAATGACGTAAGTAATATTGAGAATACATTGTCTTCATATTAAAAAAAAAACTAAACTAAACAAAGGTTTACAAACTTTCCCTTTTAATACCCCAGGGGAATACATGAACGCCTCGACATTTTTCGATTGGTAGTGATTTTCACCCCTTGAAATTGATTTATTTTAATTTTGAAAGAAACAACACATGGAAGCAATGGAGAACGCCATCTGTCGTTCGGTTGTTTAGAACTGAAAATCCGGTTGCCAGGACAACGTAACGTTTTCACTTTCCCGCTCTAAGTGAGTGGAACAACTTAGCAGGTGTCCATAGGGTTAGCCTCATTGAACTAGTTTAAAAAGAGAAAACATTTTGACTAAAAGTAATGATTAAAAGTTTACTAAAATGTAAGGACTTTTCATAGACTAAAACTAGACTAAAACTACAAAGGAAAACAATTACTAAAATGTGACTAAATATAATAAGCATTTTCGTCAAAAGACTAAGACTAAATCTAAAATAGCTGACAAAATTAACACTGCAGCCAAAAAGCGGGAGCTCGCGTGGGAAAAAATAGCTGACCGAGTCAATGCTTGAGTATTTATTTGAGATTTATTTGAGAAGTTTTCTCTTGAATGTTCCACTTATTCAACAATAATATTCCATATGTGTGTTTGTGCGCACAGGTGCAACCCAAAAGGCCCCAAACTGACTTGGCAGCAACTAAAAATGATATATAAATTTAGTTCAAACAGGTAAGGTATAATTTAAGTACAAACAATTGTGAGGTTGCCCTCATTAAACAGCATTTAGTGGCTGCATTCAACATGTGATAGATATATTTAAGTAATTAGGGAAATCTGCCAACCAAAGAAAAAACGCAACACTGCCAGTATTTAATATTGTCTATATGAAAGCAACACCTAAATGCCTTTTATACATACAAGTCTCCAAATTTGTGTTTTCTGGTTATCTTCAAATTTGACCTCCATTATAGCCAACAGAAAAAAGGCAGAGGCACGCAAAACAGGTGGCGGTCCACCACCACCACCTCTCACAGAGACTGAAGAGATGGCATCTCTGGGGGGAGCTCATCGGACCCAGCCACGCCCCAGGACACAGGGGCCTACATAAGAGGTAAGTTATTCAAATGAATGGCATGTACATTAATCCTTTTTCTAGTGTTCAGTAATGGCCATCCATTCATCTTAGAAACCACTTGCCACACTGATTTTTTTTTTCTTGTAGCAGTAGGCTACAGTTCTTTGTAATTGGCTGCTGTTGCTTTCAGATATCAATCTATTTGAAGGTGACTCAGTTTGAAAATCTTTGATGGGACCTGAACACTATTGTTAAAAAAAAAATTGTAATTAGGTGGGGCACTTTTTTGGGTAATCAACTGTCTAATCTTTATCTTCTACCAGTTACTGATGATGGTGTGATCCGTCCCGTGGAGCCTTCTGCCATAACACACCTCCATGCTGTTGTAAGTAATCTTAATATTCGACAGATATGTCATAATGGGTAGAACATAACACAAACATTCTGTTTCATTACAGGATGATGATGAAGACACCTTATCAGCTGCCACAGAGAGGGAAGTAATAACTTTGGTTTCAGTTAATTGTTCCACAATACAACTTGCAACTTCTTTCTCTTTAACAGAGCAATGCCGGAAGTTACAATGAGGAAGAAGGTCCATCAACCTCCACAGCACAGCTTACCTCAGTAAGATGTTGTTCAGCGTTGACCCACAACTTACAATGACATTAAGTAGACATGGCACTGTGAAATTCAACGTCATTTATGTTCCTATAGCTCCCTGTGAAACAACTTTACAAAGTATATTAAGAATCCCAAATAAACAAATCCCACCTAGAAATGGAGCACATAAGGCTGCAGATCACCAAAACAAAAAAGGAAATACAACTGCTGGACCATCAGTTAAAGGTGGGTGACGTGCCCACAGGGGGATGTTTTTTAATTGTTTCAACAACAAAGGATTAACAACTGTACAACATTTGCCCTTCTAGGAAATAAAGAAGACCCCATAAAATGAGGCATATTGTCGTTCTTTGACACTGGGGAGGTGATGGGTCAGTTAGAAATGATTGAAGCATATCATCACTCTAACAGCTCTTCCATCTCGTGCATCAGCAGGGGGGTCAGGATTATTATCTGGATCATTGGGGGAAAGAGTAGGACATTGTTCTCCTCTAATAGTGGCAATGTTGTGGAGAACCACACATGCCACTATAATGTCACAAGCCCTTTCCGGGGTGACCCTGAGGCTACGAAGGCACTGGAACCGGGCCTTGAGTATGCCGATGGTCATCTCCACTCTGGCTCGTGTCCTGCAGTGAGCCAAGTTGTAGTGTCGCTGTGGGCCAGGGTCAGGGTCAGGGTAAGGGGTCAGCAGATAGCGCTGGCAGGGGTACCCTCTGTCTCCGAGTAGATAACCATCAAACTCTCCTATGATAATATAAGATACACTTTATTGTTTCAGTTGCAATAGGAAGAAACAAAATATTGAATATAGGATATAACAATATACTGGATATATAAACTATATGTATAAACTCACCACGGGCAAATCTGGCACTCAGTGTAGAAGCTTTACGTCAAAGCTTTATGACATGAATAAATTATTGCTTAGACTGTTAACTGCAATTCTGTGGAACTCTTCTTTGAGAAGTCTGCTGGGTCTGTGACTTGGGAACACTACAAATGTGTATAGTAGCCGTTTCAGTGCAAGTGTCACATTTCGAACAACCCTTGGACACATGCTCTGCATCACCAACGTTTTACAAAAAACTGCCGTTGGCAAAAAAACGCAGTGCAATACAAAGAATTTCCTCGGAACTGAGAGCGTGTCCACGATGTGTCATGTGAACTATGTGAGGGCTGAGAATATTGTTTAGATAGATTATATATGATGCAGAGAAACGGAAACGCTCAAACAAGTACTCATCAGGGAATGATAAAACATCCAATCGGGGTCTAATAACCCTCTCCCAACTGAGATTTCTGCGGAGTATCTGCGCCTCGACATCCACTGGCTCTTCAATAAAAGGACACGCCATGTCTGCCACTGCCTTCCGTCTGCAGGCTTCAACTTAAGAGCAGGAGAAACTCAGGGTTAGTTGAAGAAAACCTGCCAGCGAGCAGGTTAGTTTCACAGAGTATGTTGCTCGGGTAACTGACTCAGAGTTAAGCTGAACTGGCTTTGTGAAACCGAAAAACCGGAGTTTCCCTCATCTCGGGTTTAACTAACTCCGAGTTATCAACAAGCTCTAAGTTAAAACCTTAACTATAGGTTGACCAACTCTGAGCTGTAAAAGTCTGAATTTTCGGTTTCAGAACAGGTGATAAAACTTAGTTCAATCAACTCTGAGTCAAGGTAACTCTGACTGAAGCTCGTGCATGAGGATATAAAAAGCCCTCATCGATGGAACACAGATAACATGATTCACCATGGCAACAAGTACTAACAAGCCTCGATCCTCCTACTTCTCCCCAGCGGAGTTGCAAATCTTAATGACTGCATATGCAGAAAGCGGGCATATCTTTTTACTAAAAAGCAATACTATGGCAGCAGACAAAAAGCGGGAGCTCGTGTGGGAAAAAATAGCTGACCGAGTCAATGCGTGAGTATTTATTTGAGATTTATTTGAGAAGTTTTCTCTTGAATTTTCACTTATTCAACAATTATATTCCATACGTGTGTTTGTGCGCACAAGTGCAACCCAACAGGCCCCAAACTGACTTGGCAGCAACTAAAAATGATATATAAATGTAGTTCAAACAGTTAAGGTATAATTTAAGTACAAGCAATTGTGAGGTTGTTTATCATGTCCTCATCAAACAGCATTTAGTGGCTGTGTCATGCCAAATTTGTACCAGCTGCCAAATTTGTACCGGGCGCGTCATCCATACGTAATCCATTCCAAACCTGCCTGGCAACAGATGATCGCGTCGTCCGTTGCCTGGCAACGGATGATCGCGTCGAATGACGTGAAATGTTCACGAACATTCGCGAACCTTCTATCTTGCGATCCGTTATCTGTATTGTGCTATTTCGTCCTTGACCTACTTTAAACACTCAGTTTACTTTCTAAATTTGATTAAACAATTAAATACAATACAAATATGAAGTAAAAACAAGTGTTATCTAGCGATCCGTTTTCTGTATTATGTTATTTCGTCTTTGGCAACATGAGCGTGAATGTTTTTTGAAACCCGCTTTAAACACTCAGTTTACTAGCTAAATTTGATTGAACAATTAAATACAATTCAAATTTAAAGTAAAAACAAGTGTTATCTAGCGATCCGTTATCTGTATTATGTTACTTCGTCTTTGGCAACATGAGCGCGAATGTTTTTTGAAACCTGCCCGGCAACGGACGACGCGATCATCTGTTGCCAGGCAGGTTTGGAATGGATTACGTATGGATGACACGCCCGGTACAAATTTGGCAGCCGGTACAAATTTGGCATGACAGCTGCATTCAACATGTGATAGATATATTCAAGTAATTAGGGAAATCTGCTAAACAAAGGAAAATCACAACAATACCAGTATTTAATATTGTCTATATGAAAGCAACACCTAAATGCCTTTTATACATACAAGTCTCCATGTTTGTGTTTTCTAGTTATCTTCAAATTTGACCCCCATTATAGCCAACAGAAAAAAGGCTGAGGCACGCAAAACAGGTGGCGGTCCACCACCACCACCTCTCACAGAGGCTGAAGAGATGGCATCTCTGGGGGGAGCTCATCGGACCCAGCCATGCCCCAGGACACAGGCGGCTACATAAGAGGTAAGTTATTCAAATGAATGGCATGTACATCAATCCTTTTTCTAGTGTTCAGTAATGGCCATCCATTCATCTTAGAAACCACTTGCCATGCTGATTTTTTTTCTTGTAGCAGTAGGCTACAGTTCTTTGTAATTGGCTGCTGTTGCTTTCAGATATCAATCTATTTTAAGGTGCCTCAGTTTGAAAATTTTTGATGGGACCTGCACACTATTGTAAAAAAAAAATGTAATTTGGTGGGGCACTTTTTTGGGTAATCAACTGTCTAATCTTTATCTTCTACCAGTTACTGATGATGGTGTAATCTGTTTCGTGGAGCCTTCTGCCATAACACACATCCATGCTGTTGTAAGTACTCTTAATATTCGACAGATTTGTCATAATGGGTAGAATATAACACAAACATTCTGTTTCATTACAGGATGATGATGAAGACACCTTATCAGCTGCCACAGAGAGGGAAGTAATAACTTTGGTTTCAGTTAATTGCTCCACAATACAACTTGCAACTGCTTTCTCTCTAACAGAGCAATGCCGGAAGTTACAATGAGGAAGAAGGTCCATCAACCTCCACAGCACAACTTACCTCAGTAAGATGTTGTTCAGCGTTGACCCACAACTTATAATGACACTAAGTAGACATGGCACTGTGAAATTCAACGTCATTTATGTTCCTATAGCTCCCTGTGAAACAACTTTACAAAGTATATTAAGAATCCCAAATAAACAAATCACACCTAGAAATGGAGCACATAAGGCTGCAGATCACCAAAACAAAAAAGGAAATACAACTGCTGGACCATCAGTTAAAGGTGGGTGACGTGCCCACAGGGGGATGTTTTTTAATTGTTTCAACAACAAAGGATTAACAACTGTACAACATTTGCCCTTCTAGGAAATAAAGAAGACCCCATAAAATGAGGCATATTGTCGTTCTTTGACACTGGGGAGGTGATGGGTCAGTTAGAAATGATTGAAGCGTATCATCACTCTAACAGCTCTTCCATCTCGTGCATCAGCAGGGGGGTCAGGATTATTATCTGGATCATTGGGGGAAAGAGTAGGACATTGTTCTCCTCTAATAGTTGCAATGTTGTGGAGAACCACACATGCCACTATAATGTCACAAGCCCTTTCCGGGGTGACCCTGAGGCTACGAAGGCACTGGAACCAGGCACTGGAACTAGTATGCCGATCTCCACTCTGGCTCGTGTCCTGCAGTGAGCCAAGTTGTAGTGTCGCTGTGGGCCAGGGTCAGGGTCAGGGTAAGGGGTCAGCAGATAGCGCTGGCAGGGGTACCCTCTGTCTCCGAGTAGATAACCATCAAACTCTCCTATGATAATATAAGATACACTTTATTGTTTCAGTTGCAATAGGAGGAAAAAAAAATATTGATCATAGCATATAACTATATACTGGATATATAAACTATATATATAAACTCACCATGGGCAAATCTGGCACTGAGTGTAGAAGCTTTACGTCAAAGCTTTATGACATGAATAAATTATTGCTTAGACTGTTAACTGCAATTCTGTGGAACTCTTCTTTGAGAAGTCTGCTGGGTCTGTGACTTGGGAACACTACAAACGTGTATAGTAGCCGTTTCAGTGCAAGTGTCATATTTCGAACAACCCTTGGACACATGCTCTGCATCACCAACGTTTTACAAAAAACTGCCGTTGACAAAAAAACGCAGTGCAATACAAAGAATTTGGACTTGAGATTCATGCAGAGTATCTGCGCCTCGACATCCACTGGCTCTTCAATAAAAGGACACGCCATGTCTGCCACTGCCTTCCGTCTGCAGGCTTCAACTTAAGAGCTGGAGAAACTCAGGGATAGTTGAAGAAAACCTGCCAGCGAGCAGGTTAGTTTCACAGAGTATGTTGCTAGGGTAACTGACTCAGAGTTAAACTGAACTGGCTTTGTGAAACCGAAAAACCAGAGTTTCCCTCATCTCGGGTTTAACTAACTCTGAGTTTTCACTAAACCTGCTTTCTGAAACGGGCCGCCGGTCCACTTGACATCAGGTAGGCGCATGATTGTTTATTTGGCTAGAGGTTTTTCTAATGTCTCATTTTGGCCGCTGTATGTGGTGCACTTTCCTATCCTTAACGTAAACATTAACCTATTCAGTAGGCCTGCCCCGACGTGAGTCAGACATGACGATTTGTCTGTCCTTTATTTCCAAACTATGTGACAATTGCATGTTCATCAGCCCGATTTTCAAAAATCCTCGGGGGAGAAACCCCCAAACCCCCGCTTTAAAAGGACTCAAACTTCTGGGCTACAGCCCCGGATGTTTTCAATTGCTGGCGACGCTCCTGCCCTTAACCATTCATTGACCACAAATGTTGATCTACATAGCATATCTTTCCAGGTCACAGCTTTACCCTTGAACACACATCAACCATTATGTATAAGGAACGATGGTGTACATGTGAGCTTTACCCTTGAAAAAGGGTAAAAATGTCAAACCTAACTTATAGGGGAGAGGTGATAAGCTACTTTCCACCATTAAAGTATCTATTTGTTTTATAGGCCTAATAATAATCATAGTTTACCATAAAATATAGGGTTATTTTCTTCCATACCACCTTGACCCGACTTAACATTTGGTGGTGCGTTCATTTTACTGTAAAAATGAAATTAATATATTATCCACATCAAGTTATATGGATCAAACATACGGTCAAATTTATCTTGTGAATATGGGTTATAAATATGGGTCAATATTGGTCGTAAACGAGTCTCGTCCTGACCTTGAAACTAGTTTCTAAAAGATGAGTTTGGCCTGGATTTTATAATATCGGCATATCATATGTACTTTGCATATAATCTATTTTGATTTATTTATTATTCGGCCGAATTGGAGTTGGTCAAAAAAGGGTCACATTACGACACGGCATCCAAAAGTCAGAGGTCTTTGACCGTGGTCGTCTAAACGTTCGGTGGGTCTTAGCCTAGTCAACCGGGAATAACGGTTCCATTTTACACAAGCTGCTATGAGTCGGAATGATGATGAAATGTTATAATTATTCAGGGTTCCGTTAGACTATCTCAGGGCGATACGGAAAAGTAGCAACAGCAAATCAGGCCCATCTGGCACTTAATGTACACACTCATTGAATGTCATTTGTCCTGGCACTTAAGAATACTACTCAGCATTGAGTAGCGTCCTATCTTTGCTATCTCTGTTCTGAACAGGGAATGGGTTAACCTAGTGATGGTTAGCGCTTGGCACTTGGTTCTATGGACATCCTTACTGTACAGACAGCAATAAACTGTTCTGAATGTAAATGTAAATGTTATCATTTGGTTGAAAGGGAAGGTCCACCAAAACAGAAGCTTCTATTGATGCAAAAATAAGTGATGAATGATTCTCAGGGCCACGTTTTAGTCAGCAAGGTAGAGGACTCTTTATTATTTTGATTGGATCCAAACACAGCGGGCACGACACAACAGCTCTGGGTCTTTGATTCCTGGGTGTGTAGGAGAGGGGAGTCCCTGGATGTGTAGTTTGGAGGTGTTGGCCTCTGGTTCCTGGATGTGTAGTTTGGAGGTGTTGGCCTCTGGTTCCTGGGTGTGTAGTGGGGAGGTGTTGGCCTCTGGTTCCTGGGTGTGTAGGGGGGAGGTGTTGGCCTCTGGTTCCTGGGTGTGTAGGAGGGAGGTGTTGGCCTCTGGTTCCTGGGTGTGTAGGGGGGAGCTGTTGGCCTCGCCTGGTGCTCTGCCTGCGGTCGAGAGGGCTGTCCTTACTGGTGGGTTCAGCCTCTGTGACCACGCGGTAGGTGGTCTAGGTGCTGGAGCTGGAGCTGCTGCCAGTGCTAGGGGTGGGGGCGAAGAATTTTATTATCGATAAAGCAAGCCATTAAATCCAGTCACCTTCCCTGAATATCAGAGCCTTTTGATTATGATTATGGTGGTTTATTTTGAGTACAAATTGTAAATAAAGCAATACCTTGAGATGGTATGGATTCTCCTCCCATGTGCTGTGATTTCCCTATTGGATAATAAAGAACTATCTCCTCTTATATGTCCTTTCCCGTGGCTTTACTTCCCTGTTGACCTTTTTTATGTGAATGCATTCATGGATGCTGTGGTGGCACACGTTTCTAAAGCGTGCCTTAAAGGGGTGATATGCTACCACCAGGTATGAGTGTGATTATCCATTACAGGCCATTTGATGATCGGCCTTTTCTTGTACCTTAGTGACATCACAAAGGGGCGTGTCTACCTAGATGTATGATGGACAGATCAGAAACGTTTGCTACGGTTCACTGGGAAGGCGGGTAGACACACGGGGCGGAGCCTCAGGAGCAGGGGGCGGAGCCTCTGGGGCAGGGGGCGGAGCCTCTGGGGCAGGGGGCGGAGCCTCAGGAGCAGCTACTGGGAGGGGCTGGCTGTCTGCTTTCCACATGCACGCACACACATACACGCACACACACGCAAACACACAAATACACACGCTCACAAACTCACACAGACACCCATGCACACACACACGCACATTCAAACACACACACACACACACACACAAACATACACCCACGCTCAAACACACACGTGCACGACAGACATGCTTACACGATCCGCACACGCGCACGCACAAAGGACACACATGCACACACAGGCACACACGCACACACACGCAAAGACATGCACTATGTCTACCCGCATCTATCCAGCATACATCTAGGTGGACACGCCCACTTGGGATGTCATGAGGACACAGGGAAAGGCAGATCATCAAAGGGCCTGTAACGGCTGACAACACTCACACCTGGTGATGTGACATCACCTCGGGTAAAGACACGCAGCCTGTCCCCTGACCCACCTGGCTTACTCGTCCAGCAGTCTGCGGTACTCTGCGATCTCCATCTCCAGGCGCGTCTTGGTGTCCAGCAGCATCTGGTACTCCTGGCCCTGGCGGTCGATGTCGCCTTGCAGGTTGACCAGCTGCTCCTCCAGGCTGGTCGCCTGGTTCTCCGTCTCCTGCAGGGTGCCCTCGAGTGGCCCTTTCTGTGGTCCGCAGGGAGGGGAGAGGAGGGGGGAGAGAGTGTTTAGGAGGGGAGAGAAATGGACCAATGTCACCTCTCTTAGGTTCAATAGTGGAAAATACTAACTATGGTTACCCTGTCCCAGAACACGCCCTAATTAACTAGGGTACAAATATCCCCTGACCACACCCTTAGTAACTAAGGTAACCCTGTCCACACCCTAATTATCTCAGGTAACCCTGTCCCCTGACCACGCCCTAATTAACTCAGGTAACCCTATCCGCTGACCACACCCTAAGGTGCGGTCTTCCGCAGACAGCAGTGCACCCACCATGGTGAGCTGTGATTGGTGCTCTCTCTGCAGGGACTGCAGCAGGCGGTTGAGGTTGGTTTCTGTGCTCACTGCGACCTCCTGTTTGACCGTCGCCGCCTGCGATGGAATCAAACACAAGGAGCTGAAGATAAACACTTATGTAGATGGAAAAACGACGCAGCATACAGAACGGATAACATGTTCTGTCCAGTGGAGTCCTCGGTCCCTACCTTCTCTTGGAACCAGGCGTCCAGTTCCTTCTTGTTCTTGGCCGATGCCTGTTCGTACTGCTTGCGGATTTCTGACAGGACGGCGTTCAGGTCCGGCGTCGGCCCCGGGTCCATCTCCACTGAGCTTCTGAAAGGCTGTGTTTAGGATCAGAACGTACGGCGGTTAGACACGATGAGACACGAGGAGACATGCATGACGGGAGCCTGGCGTTACAAACCCACCTCCTCGTGGTTCTTCTTCAGGAAGATCTGCTCCTCCTTCAGCCCTTCAATCTGCATCTCCAGGTCAGACCTAGCCAGCACGTCCAGCACCCTCTTGAGTCCGGCGAAGTCCACCTCCACCGACTGCCGCATGCTCAGCTCGTTCTCCCTCCTGTGGAGCACAGCGTTAGCGAGGACTACCCTCAGAGACATCCTCTCTCTACAGTCAGCCTGCGCAGTCACGGTGGCTGTCGCTCTCTGGTCTTCTTACTTTGTCTTGAAGTCGTCCGCCGCCAGCTTGGCGTTGTCTTTGGCCAGGTAGATGCTTCTGTCGACACACATGGCGCCATGGATCTAGAGTGGTGAAGAGCAGGGCAAAAGAACGCAGGAGTAGAGGAATGAGTCATTAAGCGAGGTGTTCAGGAGGACAGACGGTAAGCAGCGAGAGGCAGGGGTCTTCCTGAAGCTCAGGGGACGTACCTTGTTGTGCAGGTCTGCGATGGAGACGAAGAAGGCGGAGTAGTCTCGGGATCCGGGAGAGGTTTTGTTCTCCAGGAACTGTCGGATACTCAGCTCCAGCTCGGCGTTGCCGTTCTCCAGGGACCACACATCTTCCAGGTAGGTGGCCAGGCGGTCATTCAGGTTCTGCATGGTGGCCTTCTCGCCGCCGCCTCCGCCACCCAAGCCGCCGCCAATGAAGGGGCTTCTGGCACCAAAGGAGATTGAATTGTTGACGCCGATATTGGTATTTATGGAACTGTTTCGACTGGAACTGTCGGTGCTAACCTCATGTCCCATCGTATGTTTTGTAGGAGAGGAGAACCTGGAGATGAAGAGAGGAGGAGAGAGCGACTGTGGTGCACTCCCCTGCTCCTGCCCTGCTCTTTATAATCCCACAGCGGAGGAGGACTAGGAGGCGCAGAGACGGGCTGGAGGGAGGAGCTGCCACAACACTCCTCCACCTGCCACACACGCCCTGCTGCACCATACGTGTTTGGAGGGAGGGTGGAGGGTGGAGGTTGGAGGGTGGAGGGTGGAGGGGGGAGGGTGGAGGGGGGAGGGTGGAGGGTGGAGGCTGGAGGGGGGAGGGTGGGCACCCACCAGCTCGTTACACTGATTGTTAACAAGAAGCTGTTGTTGTTTGGTTGGCAGGAGAAAAAAAGAAAATGGGGAAATGGGGCGGAGCCTCAGGGGTAGGGGGCGGAGCCTCCGGAGCAGCTACTGGGAGGGGCTGGCTGTCTGCTTTCCACATGCACGCACACACATGCACGCACACACACGCAAACACACACGCTCACAAACTCACACAGACACCCATGCACACACACACGCACATACAAACACACACACACACACAAACATACACCCACGCTCAAACACACACGTGCACGACAGACATGTTTACACGATCCGCACACGCGCACACACAAAGGACACACATGCACACACAGGCACACACGCACATACGCATACACACGCAAAGACATGCACGCATACACACACACGCAAACACACACTCACACAAACAGCACACACACATACAGGCTACCCAAACACACAATGCACATGCGCACATGCACATGCGCACACAAACACACAAATATTTTTTTTGTGAAACAAAAATACTGCATACTTTGAGTATATGTTCACCTGCAATGACCCAGTATGAGAGAGTAACGGTCTTTCCTCTCGTTTTGTGTGAGCTGTTTCCGCCAGTAGAGGGCGCTGTTACTGCGTCCATCTCCTCTGTGTGCAGGGAGTTGGGGTCAGGCTCTGCGTGCTGCCGGCTCCTGCCTGTGGGGCCGCGGTGGGAGCCGCACCCATTTTCACTAGCTTAACGAAAGTCGAACGAAAACCATGCCTGGTTTGCTTTGTGACCCATTGTCTGGGGCCAAACTGCTTTAAATACTGTTTTTAGTTACCAAGGAACTGACCGCCTGCTGAGGATGTTTATTGGAGCTCTAGATACTATCTGAGAACTAACACACTTAGTGTTGGCCTGTTGGCTCAGTGGATATAAAACGGTCGGTACACCACTAAACCCTAATCTCATTTAGTATCATACCGTACTACAGCATTGTTCTCCACCTACAATAAACTATTGTTTGGAATCCCATCGAAGTTGATTGCAAAAGAAAAAACGAAATTTACTAAGGGCACAACTGGTGCAATAGATTGTGTATGAAAATTAAGTTGAAGTTGTGTGTTTTTTTGTGGGTAGCTCTCAGTGTTACCTATTAATGTTGGCACTTAGTTTTAGCTCCTAATGTTAGCCCTTGGTGTTAGATTCTAGTGTTAGTTCTAATTGTTAGCCCTTGGTATTAGCTCTTAGTGTTAGCCGTTAGTGTTAGCTCTTAGTGTTAGATCTTAGTGTTAACACTGAGGGCCCTATCTTGCATCCGGCGCAAGTGACTTAGTCACTGGCGCATGTGTCGTTGCTAGTTTACAACTGGCGCAGAGCGCTCTTTTGCCACCTGCGCCACTCGCCGGTAAATTAGGGAATGATCTTGCGCCCCAAGGGGCGGTTCGGCGGAAGGAGGAGGCGTGTTCTGGCGCAAACGGTATTTTGACGTTTCTGAAAACCATTGCGCTACTGACCAGGAAATACCTGGTTTAAAGTCAGTGGCGCGTTGTTCAGACGCTATTTTAAGGGCGCATGCGATGCATACGGATTGCTTGTGCACCTCGCGCATACACTTTGCTTCTCTCATCTACCTAGCCGCACATTCTTGGTAAATTATTTGGGAAAGAACAGCTGATGCAGCGGTAATAAGTTGTAGGCTACTTTTAAATCAATGCATCTGCAAACACCGTACAGCAAACACATATTTTCTTGACACAGACATCGTGTAGGCCTACATGCCCATAACTTTTAGGATTGATGAGTAGGCCTATTTGATCGTGAAAAGCATTGTTTTACCGCGAGTGAGTGTTAAAAAGAATGAATGAATGCGGGCGCGCGTGTGTGCTCTGTAAGGCGCCCAGTTTCCAACCTCGAAATTTCACTTCATTTAAATTTAATTTGCATCGTATTTGTTATCCTTACCAGATGCCCGAACCACCTCAGCTGACTCCTTTCTAAGTAAAGGAGCAGCGGCTCTAATCCGAGTTCCTCACGGATGGCTGAGCTTCTCACCCTATCCCTAAGGGAGACGCCAGCCACCCTTCTGAGAAAACTCATCTCGGCCGCTTGTACCCGCGATCTCGTCCTATCGGTCATCACCCAACCCTCATGACCATAGGTGAGGATAGGAACGAAGATCGACCGGTAGATCGAGAGCTTTGCCTTGCGGCTCAGCTCTCTTTTCGTAACAACGGTGCGGTAAAGCGAACGCAATACCGCCCCCGCTGCTCCGATTCTCCGGCCAATCTCACGCTCCATAGTTCCCTCACTCGCGAACAAGACCCCGAGGTAGGCTACTTGAACTCCTTCACTTGGGCAAACTAAACACGTAACGCATAATACAATCAATGGCAATGTCTATTACCGCGGGGACACATGCATAGGATAGCATACAATACTGATAAGAAACAATGTTTATAATGTATTGCGTATATCATTAAATAGAACCACAGTTACCGCATATCATATGTTATAGCCTATCATACGTTTTCTTTGCCGACATTTATTTGAGGACTCAGTATATTCCATGTGTGAATTAGGCCATATTATTTGGCAATAAACTAAGCCATTTGCAGTTTGAAATTCTCGGAGACTGCAGACGCGCTGTCAAAATATCAACTCGTCCGATTCAAATGCGCTCATGGCTCTTAAAGGGGATGGGAGCTGGCACTCTCATTGGTTTGTTGCACGTTACGCCCAAACCACACCTACGGGTAATTAGGCTGCTTCAGACCAACCCTTTTGACACTTGCGCCGCGGCGCAAGCGTCATTTATCCGCCTGTAAAATAGCGATAGCGCCGTAGAACCGCCCACAAAGCTACTTGCGCTTTGCGCTTTCCCACTTGCGTTTCAGACCGTTAAAATAGGGCCCTGAGTGTTAGCCCTGAGTTTTAGTTCCAAGTGTTAGCTCTTAGTGTTAGTTCTTATTGTTAGCGCCTAATGTTTGCTCTTAGTGTAGCTCTTAGTGTTAGTTCTGTGGTAGAAATTACTGATTATATTCTATGGTAAACTGTGATTATTATGAGGTCTTTATATCTAATAGTGGAAAACACACGGTGCCTGGGGGTCTGGGTTCAGAACGGATGGAGGGGCCCCTAAAAGGAGCAGGAAGCTATGGGGTTAAGGCATGCTGACCTCAGCCTAGTGTCTTGGGCTATCTTTGCTGACCATTTGTTGTCCATTTGCTGACCATTCAGGTTAAAATGGATTTATGACTGAATGGAGGCAGACACCTCAAGGAGAAGCTGCTCTGTTTGTGTGTATAAAAAGACGCCGCAGTTTGTGAACCCCAGTGACTCTATAGATCTACTCAGGCTGTTGTCGTTGTTGTTTTTCTGCACGATAAAGTCTTTTGTCAATTCTTGCTCCGGACCCCTTGTTTTCATTTTACTCTCTGTCTCTCTTGAATTAGTCTAAGTGTTATATATCTCAGTTAATCCACAACAGTTCTCAGTGTTAGCTCCTAGTGTTAGCACTTAGTGCTAGCTCTAAGTGTTAGCCCTTAGTGTTAGCTTTTAAGGCCGGTTTATAATCCTCCGTAAAGTGGTGTACGTAGACAAAGAGAGCCTGTCGGAGAACCTCTTCGTAGGTTCCATGAGCATCCAATATTAATTAGCTATCCGTCGTCGCAACGGAGACGGCAAGGGCTGGGATTGGTCCACTAACAAAATTATTTCCGGAAGCAATTATTTCCGGAAGCAAAGTACATTGTTTACTTTGCACATTAAGGACCAATAAAACACCAAATAGGATTTGTTAAGCTTTGGAAGTTTATTTACAAAACGATTACATGGTTGTAGTCAACATATAAGATCGATCGGGCGGCGAATTGCATTGCGCATCTGACGGATACGCAATGCAAACCGACGGAGAGCATTGAATGCTCGGGGGGTCTATTTACGGAGACTGGATACGGATTACGGATGCAGAGTAAAATACTTTGGCCTATAGTGTTAGCACTTAGCGTTAGCACTTAGTGTTAGCTCTTAGCGTTGGCTCTTAGCCTGGACAGAACCGGGATGACCTCACTGGTGTTAAAACATGATACACAATACAGAAGGAGATAGGATTAGAAACACACAACATTTCTGCTTCTGATATTTTCCTTCTCACTCACGGCCATTTTAGGTTTGTTGTGAGAGTATAAAAGGGAGAGGAAGAGGACATTCTTCACCCTGCTGAGAATCTCCTCTGGAGCCGAGTCAAGCAGAGTCCCGGAGGAATGCCTGCCCCCCAACCCAAGGCTAGGCTCCTAGCCCCCCCCCCTGCTAAAGGCAAGGCTCCTTGCCCCCCCCCACCCCAAAAGGTGAGCCGCGGCACACTTTTTACATTTACAAAATCCTGGGGCACATGTTGAAACTTATTATGTAAAAAAGACTCATAATGTAATAACGGCTCATAATGTAATAATTTCCATGTAATAAAAGTTCATAATGTAATAATCGGCTCATAATGTAATAATCACTGACGCATGACGTAATAATCGTTCCGTCCACTAAAAGGGTCTGTGATAAACACGCCCCCCACCCATAGTTCCGTGGGTGAATTATTTTAACCACCACACAAGCCCCCCCAGAATTCACCCATAGTCAAAGTCCTCGTGACGGGAAGGGGCGACGACCCGACCCCGTCTCGAGCGGATGACAGGGGCCGAGGAAGAGGAAGCAGCAGGCACGTCGGCGCCGTCCACCACCCCGGAGGTCCCGGGGGTCAACGAGGCCGCTGGAGTCTCAACGGCCAGCGCGGGGCGCGGCGCAGGTGGACGTCCCCGGCGTGGGGGTTGCGCCACCTCCACCGGTCTGGAAATGTCCACGTTAGCTGGCTTAACCCTATCCCCGGAAACGGTCTCAGACCTACCCCCGACGTCCACCACCAGGCACTTGTCTCCGTGGCTCAAAACCCTGAACGGGCCATCGTAAGGAGGGCGTAGGGGACCACGGTGGGCGTCGTGGCGAATGAAAACATAGTCCACCGTGCGCAGATCGGGGGGCATGCGGAAAGTGGGAGTGCCGTGTTGCGACGTGGGAACAGGCGCGAAAACCTTAGCGGTTTCCAGCAGGGATGAACGTTGTCTGGCCGCCGACCAGGGAACTGGAATAAAATCGGAATAAAATCGCCTGGCACTCGTAGGGCCTGCCCGTAGACAAGCTCCGCCGAAGAGGACCATAGGTCCTCCTTAGGGGCGCACCTGAGGCCGAGCATCACCCATGGCAGACTATCTACCCAGTCGCCGTCCTTCAAGCTGGCCCGTAGGGCTAACTGCATGGAACGGTGGAAATGTTCGCACAAGCCGTTCGCCTGGGGATGATAGGCGGTAGTGCGGTGCAGCTTGACCCCCAACCCCTCAGCCACCGCGTTCCAAGAGTTCCGAGGTGAACTGCGAGCCCCGGTCCGAGGAGAGGTCTGAAGGAGTCCCAAAGCGCGCGACCGATGTGCCGTTGAACGCGCGCGCCAGGCGTCGAGGAGAGGGGAACAGCTTCAGGCCAGCCGGTCGTCCTGTCGACCATGATGAAGAGGTAGCTGAACCCGTGAGAGGAGGGAAGCGGTCCCACCAGGTTGACGTTGACGTGGTCGAACCTCCTTTCGGGAACAGTATACTCTCCGAGGGGGGCCTTAATATGGCGGTGCACCTTGGACCGTTGACAGTCAACGCATGAGCTGACCCAAGCACTAACGTCCTTTCTAAGCTCCTGCCACACAAACCTCTGGGAAACCAATTTCACAGACGGCTTCCTGCCGGGGTGTGAAAGGCCATGCAACGCCTCAAAAACGGGCCGGCGCCAGGACACCGGGACAATTGGTCGAGGCTGGCCTGTGGAGACGTCGCACCATGGCCTCACGTCCGATCCGCCAACCGCAAACTCCTCCAGGCGCAATCCCGTGTCCGAATCCCTCGGGGCCTGGACCCCATGGTCGGAGGCCTGGTCCACGCTCATGTGGACGTAATCCAGGCCCAGTTGGACGGCCCCGATGACCGTTCTCGAGAGGCAGTCTGCGACCACGTTAGACTTGCCAGCAATGTGTCGGATGTCCGTGGTGTACTCAGAGATGTACGCAAGCTGACACTGCTGCCGGGCAGACCACGGCTCCGCCACCTTGGACATGCAGAATGTCAGAGGCTTGTGATCCACGAAAGCCGCAAACTCTCGTCCTTCCAGGAGGAACCGGAAATGGCGGATCGCCAGCCAGAGTCCAAGGAGTTCCCTGTCGAACGCGCTGTATTTGCGCTCCCTGGGGGTCAACTGGCGACTGAAAAAGCCAGGCACCATCGACCCATTGCTCGTGCACTGCGCCGACGGCGTAGTCAGACGCGTCGGTGGTGATGGCGATGGGGGCATCATGCGACGGATGGGCCAACATGGCGGCATTGCCCAAGGCGGCCTTCGTGGCCTCGAACGCCTTCTCCCTCTCCGCCGTCCAGTCGACAGCCTGGCTAGGGGACTTGTCCTTGAGAGCCCCGTACAGCGGGGGCATGACGTGAGCCGCCTGGCGGATGAACCGGTTGTAAAACGTCACCATCCCCAGGAATTCCCGGAGCGCCCGGGCCGTGTGTGGGCGGGGAAAGCAGAAATTGCCTCCACCTTCGACGGAAGAGGGGCGGCCCCCTCTTTGTTGATGAGATGCCCCAGGAAGTGGATGGAGGAAAAGATACCCAACATACTATAGCAACAGATTTTTGGTTCTACACAAAACAAATTAACAAGGGGAAATCCTATGCCACACGAACCTTTTATGGAAAAGGAACAATCTTTTTGCGAATTGATTTGTGAGTTTGCTTTACCATTGATGGAAGTAATATTGAGAATAGATTGTCTTCATATTAAAAACAAAACTAAACTAAACTAACGGTTACACACTTTTCCTTTTAATACCCCAGGGGAATACATGAACACCTCGACATTTTTCGATTGGTAGTGATTTTCACCTCTTGAAATTGATTTATTTTAATTTTGAAAGAAACAACACATGGAAGCAATGGAGAACGCCATCTCTCGTTCGGTTGTGTAGAACTGAAAATCCGGTTGCCAGGTAACGTTTTCACTTAAGTGCTCTATTTGAGTGGAACAACTTAGCAGGTGTCCATAGGGTTAGCCTAATTGAACTAGTTTAAAAAGAGATACCATTTTGACTAAAGGTAATGACTAAAAGTTGACTAAGATATATGGACTTTTCATCGACTAAAACTAGACTAAAACTACAAAGGAAAACAATGACTAAAATGTGACTAAATATAATAAGCATTTTCGTCAAAAGACTAAGACTAAAGCTAAAATAGCTGACAAAATTAACAGTGTATCCAAAAAGCGGGAGCTCGCGTGGGAAAAAATAGCTGACCGAGTCAATGCGTGAGTATTTATTTGAGATTTATTTGAGAAGTTTTGTCTTGAATTTTCACTTATTCAACAATTATATTCCATATGTGTGTTTGTGCGCACAGGTGCAACCCAACAGGCCCCAAACTGACTTGTCAGCAACTAAAAATGATATATAAATGTAGTTCAAACAGGTAAGGTATAATTTGACTTATTAGCCTGTGTCTATCTCCTTGTGTATATATACTCCTTGTGTCCTTGTGTATATTGTGTTTTTATGTTTTTATGTGTACCTGACCGCAAGACAAGTTTCCCTTTTTGGGACAATAAAGTTAAACTGAACTGAACTGAACTGAACTGATTTAAGTACAAGCAATTGTGAGGTTGTTTAGCCACCCCTCATTAAACAGCATTTAGTGGCTGCATTCAACATGTGATAGATATATTTAAGTAATTAGGGAAATCTGCTAAACAAAGAAAAATCACAACACTGCCAGTATTTAATATTGTCTATATGAAAGCAACACCTAAATGCCTTTTATACATACAAGTCTCCAAATTTGTGATTTCTGGTTATCTTCAAATTTGACCTCCATTATAGCCTACAGAAAAAAGGCAGAGGCACGCAAAACAGGTGGCGGTCCACCACCACCACCTCTCACAGAGGCTGAAGAGGTGGCATCTCTGGGGGGAGCTCATCGGACCCAGCCAGGACACAGGGGCCTACATAAGAGGTAAGTTATTCAAATGAATGGCATGTACATGTTCTAGTGTTCAGTGATGGCCATCCATTCATCTTAGAAACCACTTGCCACACTGATTTTTTTTCTTGTAGCAGTAGGCTACAGTTCTCTGTAATTGGCTGCTGTTGCTTTCAGATATCAATCTATTTTCAGTTGACTCAGTTTGAACATTTTTGATGGGACCTGCACACTATTGTAAAAAAAGAAATGTAATTAGGTGGGGCACATTTTTGGGTAATCAACTGTCTAATCTTTATCTTCTCCTAGTTACTGATGATGGTGTAATCTGTCTCGTGGAGCCTTCTGCCATAACACACCTCCATGCTGTTGTAAGTACTCTTAATATTCCACAGATTTGTCATAATGGGTAGAATATAGCACAAACATTCTGTTTCATTACAGGATGATGATGAAGACACCTTATCAGCTGCCACAGAGAGGGAAGTAATAACTTTGGTTTCAGTTAATTGCTCCACAATACAACTTGCAACTGCTTTCTCTCTAACAGAGCAATGCCGGAAGTTACAATGAGGAAGAAGGTCCATCAACCTCAACAGCACAGCTTACCTCAGTAAGATGTTGTTCAGCGTTGACCCACAACTTACAATGACACTAAGTAGACATGGCACTGTGAAATTCAACCTCATTTATGTTTCTATTGCTCCCTGTGAAACAAATTACAAAGTATATTTAGAATCCCAAATAAACAAATCACACCTAGAAATGGAGCACATAAGGCTGCAGATCACCAAAACAAAAAAGGAAATACAACTGCTGGACCATCAGTTAAAGGTGGGTGACGTGCCCACAGGGGGATGTTTTTTAATTGTTTCAACAACAAAGGATTAACAACTGTACAACATTTGCCCTTCTAGGAAATAAAGAAGACCCCATAAAATGAGGCATATTGTCGTTCTTTGACACTGGGGAGGTGATGGGTCAGTTAGAAATGATTGAAGCGTATCATCACTCTAACAGCTCTTCCATCTCGTGCATCAGCAGGGGGGTCAGGATTATTATCAGGACCATTGGGGGAAAGAGTAGGACATTGTTCTCCCCTAATAGTGGCGACGTTGTGGAGAACCACACATGCCACTATAATGTCACAAGCCCTTTCCGGGGTGACCCTGAGGCTACGAAGGCACTGGAACCAGGCCTTGAGTATGCCGATGGTCATCTCCACTCTGGCTCGTGTCCTGCAGTGAGCCAAGTTGTAGTGTCGCTGTGGGCCAGGGTCAGGGTAAGGGGTCAGCAGATAGCGCTGGCAGGGGTACCCTCTGTCTCCGAGTAGATAACCATCAAACTCTCCTATGATAATATAAGATACACTTTATTGTTTCAGTTGCAATAGGAGGAAACAAAATATTGATCATAGGATATAACTATATGCTGGATACATAAACTATATATAAAAACTCACCACGGGCAAATCTGGCACTCAGTGTAGAAGCTTTATGTCAAAGCTTTATGACATGAATAAATTATTGCTTAGACTGTTACCTGCAATTCTGTGGAACTCTTCTTTGAGAAGTCTGCTGGGTCTGTGACTTGGAAAGACTACAAACGTGTATAGTAGCCGTTTCAGTGCAAGTGTCACATTTCGAACAACCCTTGGACACATGCTCTGCATTACCGACGTTATACAAAAAACTGCCATTGGCAAAAAAACACAGTGCAATGCAAAGAATTTGCTCGGAACTGAGAGGGTGTCCACGATGTGTCATGTGAACTGTGTAATGTAAATGTAAATGTTATCAATTGGTTGAAAGGGAAGGTCCACCAAAACAGAAGCTTCTATTGATGCAAAAATAAGTGATGAATGATTCTCAGGGCCACGTTTTAGTCAGCAAGGTAGAGCACTCTTTATTATTTTTATTGGATCCAAATACAGCGGGCACGACACAACAGCTCTGGGTCTTTGATTTCCTGGGTGTGTAGCAGAGGGGAGTCCCTGGATGTGTAGTTTGGAGGTGTTGGCCTCTGGTTCCTGGGTGTGTAGTGAGGAGGTCGTTGGCCTCTGGTTCCTGGGTGTGTAGGGGGGAGCTGTTGGCCTCTCCTGGTGCTCTGCCAGTGGTCGAGAGGGCTGTCCTTACTGGTGGGTTCAGCCTCTGTGACCACGCGGTAGTTGGTCTAGGTGCTGGAGCTGGAGCTGCTGCCAGTGCTAGGGGTGGGGGAGAAGAATATTATTATAGATTAAGCAAGCCATTAAATCCAGTCACCTTCCCTGAATATCAGAGCCTTTTGATTATGATTAGGGTGGTTTATTTTGCTGAGTACAAATTGTAAATAAAGCAATACCATGAGATGGTATGGATTCTCCTCCCATGTGCTGTGATTTCCCTATTGGATAATAAAGAACTATCTCCTCTTATATGTCCTTTCCCGTGGGTTTACTTCCCTGTTGACCTTTTTTATGTGAATGCATTGATGGATGCTGTGGTGGCACATGTTTCTAAAGCGTACCTTAAAGGGGTGATATTCTGCCACCAGGTCTGAGTGTGATTATCCATTACTGGCCATTTGAATATCGGCCTTTTCTTGTACCTTGGTGACATCACAAAGGGGCGTGTCTACCTAGATGTATGATGGACATATCAGAAACGTTTGCTACGTTTCACTGGGAAGGCGGGTAGACTGATCTATCCAGCATACATCTAGGTGAACACGCCCACTTGTGATGTCATGAGGACACAGGGAAAGGCAGATCATCAAAGGGCCTGTAACGGCTGACAACACTCACACCTGGTGATGTGACATCACCTCGGGTAAAGACACGCAGCCCGTCCCCTGACCGCCCTGGCCTACTCGTCCAGCAGTCTGCGGTACTCTGCGATCTCCATCTCCAGGCGCGTCTTGGTGTCCAGCAGCATCTGGTACTCCTGGCCCTGGCGGTCGATGTCGCCTTGCAGGTTGACCAGCTGCTCCTCCAGGCTGGTCGCCTGGTTCTCCGTCTCCTGCAGGGTGCCCTCGAGTGACCCTTTCTGTGGTCCGCAGGGAGGGGAGAGGAGGGAGGAGAGAGTGTTTAGGAGGGGAGAGGAATGGACCAATGTCACCTCTCTTAGGTTCAATAGTGAAAAATACTAACTATGGTTACCCTGTCCCTGAACACGCCCTAATTAACCAGGGTACAAATATTTCCTGACCACACCCTTAGTAACTAAGGTAACCCTGTCCACACCCTAATTAACTAAGGTAACCCTGTCCCCTGACCACACCCTAATTAACTCAGGTAACCCTATCCGCTGTCCACACCCTAAGGTGCGGTCTTCCGCAGACAGCAGTGCACCCACAATGGTGAGCTGTGATTGGAGCTCTCTCTGCAGGGACTGCAGCAGGCGGTTGAGGTTGGTTTCTGTGCTCACTGCGACCTCCTGTTTGACCGTCGCCGCCTGCGATGGAATCAAACACAAGGAGCTGAAGATAAACACTTATGTAGATGGAAACACGATCCAGCATACAGAATGGAGAACATGTTCTGTCCAGTGGAGTCCTTGGTTCCTACCTTCTCTTGGAACCAGGCTTCCAGTTCCTTCTTGTTCTTGGCCGATGCCTGTTCGTACTGCTCGCGGATTTCTGACAGGACGGTGTTCAGGTCCTGCGTCGGCCCCGCGTCCACCTCCACCTCCACGTTCACCTGGCCCGTCATCTGCTGCCGCTGGCCGAGCATCTCCTGGTAGCGCCGACGGGAAGAAGACAAGTTAGAGGCTGTACATGAAATAAGCATTTTCACTGAGCTTCTGAAAGGCTGTGTTTAGGATCAGAGCATACGGCAGTGAGACACGAGGAGACATGCATGACGGGAGCCTGGCTTTACAAACCCACCTCCTCATGGTTCTTCTTCAGGAAGATCAGCTCCTCCTTCAGCCCTTCAATCTGCATCTCCAGGTCAGACCTGGCCAGCACGTCCAGCAGCCTCTTGAGTCCGGCGAAGTCCGCCTCCACCGACTGCCGCATGCTCAGCTCGTTCTCCCTCCTGTGGAGCAGAGCATTAGCGAGGACTACCCTCAGAGACATCCTCTCTCTACAGTCAGCCTGCGCAGTCACGGTGTCTGTCGCTCTCTGGTCTTCTTACTTTGTCTTGAAGTCGTTCGCCGCCAGCTTGGCGTTGTCTTTGGCCAGGTAGATGCTTCCATCGACACACATGGCGCCATGGATCTAGAGCGGTGAAGAGCAGGGCAAAAGAATGCAGGAGTAGAGGAATGAGTCATTAAGCGAGGTGTTCAGGAGGACGGACGGTAAGCAGCGTGAGGCGGAGGTCTTTCTGAAGCTCAGGGGACGTACCTTGTTGTGCAGGTCTGCGATGGAGACGAAGAAGGCGGAGTAGTCTCGGGATCCGGGAGAGGTTTTGTTCTCCAGGAATTGTCGGATCCTCAACTCCAGCTCGGCGTTGCCGTTCTCCAGGGACCACACCTCTTCCAGGTAGGTGGCCAGGCGGTCATTCAGGTTCTGCATGGTGGCCTTCTCATTGCCGCAGACGTCGAAGTTCTCTCCTCCTCCGCCGCCTCCGCCAACGAAGCCGCCGCCAATGAAGGGGCTACTGGCACTGAAGGAGATTGTATGGTTGAAGCGGATATCGGTGACTTCGACATTGGTATTTATGGAAGTGTTTCGCCTGGAATTGTCGATGGTAGTTACGTTGCCCATCGTAGGTGCTGTAGGAGAGGAGAACCTGGAGATGAAGAGAGGAGGAGAGAGCGACTGTGGTGCACTCCTCTGCTCCTGCCCTGCTCTTTATAATCCCACAGCGGAGGAGGACTAGGAGGCGCAGAGACGGGCTGGAGGGAGGAGCTGCCACAACACTCCTCCACCTGCCACACACGCCCTGCTGCACCCATACGTGTTTGGAGGGAGGGTGGAGGGTGGAGGCTGGAGGGGGGAGGGTGGAGGGTGGGCACCCACCAGCTCGTTACACTGATTGTTAACAAGAAGCTGTTGTTGTGTGGTTGGCAGGAGAAAAAAATGGGGAAATGGGGCGGAGCCTCAGGGGCAGGGGGCGTAGCCTCAGGAGCAGCTACTGGGAGGGGCTGGCTGTCTGCTTTCCACATACACGCACACACATACACGCACACACACACAAATACACACACGCTCACAAGCACGCACACAGACACAAATGCACTCACACACGCACATACAAACACACACACACACACACAAACATACACCCACGCTCAAACACACACGTGCACGACAGACATGCTTACACTACCCACACATGCGCACACACACAAGACACACATGCACACACAGGCACACACGCACATACACACGCAAAGACATGCACGCATACACACACACGCAAACACACACTCACACAAACAGCACACACACATACAGGCTACCCAAGCACACATATACACATGCGCACATGCACATGCGCACACACACGCACAAATATTTGTTTTAAATAAAAATACTACGTACTTTGTGTATACTGTATGTTCACCTGCATGACCCAGTATGAGAGAGTAACGATCTCGCCTCTCGTTTTGTGTGAGCTGTTTCCGCCAGTAGAGGGCGCTGTTACTGCGTCCATCTCCTCTGTGCGCAGGGAGTTCGGGTCAGGCTCTGCGTGCTGCCGGCTCCTGCCTGTGGGCCCGCGGTGGGAACCGCACACATTTTCACTAGTTTAACGAAAGTCGAACGAAAACCATGCCTGCTTTGCTTTGTGACCCATTGTCTGGGGCCAAACTGCTTTAATACTGTTTTAAGTTAGGCCAGAAAGGGAGCATTCAAGCCTGCAGCTTATGAAAGCCCACATAAGTGTGAACTTATCAGGAGGTAGAGCGGGTGGGCTGGTCACCAAAAGGTCGCTAGTTCGATCCCCGGCTTCTCCTAGAGTGTCGAGGTGTCCCTGAGCGAGACGCCTCACCCTGACTGCTCCTGACCAGCTGGCTGTCGCCCTGCGGGGCTGACTCCGCCGTCGGTGTGTGACTGTGTGCATGAATGGGTGAATGTGAGGCAATGCTGTCAAGCGCTTTGAGGGGCTACTGTTCAGGAAAGCGCGGTCTAACTGCAGTCCGTTTACCATTGCGCTGTTGCCAGGTGATCTGAGGTGGAGGCCGCTGGTAACAACAGGGCGGTGGGAACTGGACAACGCTGGCGTAGAAGCTGGAACCAGCACAGCTCTTAAAATGTTTCCTACGCAGTCAAAGTGTACTTTATGTGTTTGATTGTACTGCTTTTCATCAGCGCCCCGGAGACGGCAAGGGCTGGGATTGGTCCACTAACAAAATTATTTCCGGCATTACTTCTCCGTTTGACTTTGTAGGCCAACCTTATTTACTTAGTACATTGTTTACTTTGCACATTAAGGACCAATAAATCACCAAATAGGATTTGTTAAGCTTTGGAAGTTTATTTACAAAACGATCACATGTGTTGCAGTCTCTGGCTCCCCCTGGTGGTTTTGTTGGTGTAAAATACGTTTGTGTGACGCATTATGTGTGACGTAATAGAACGGGTGTGTTGTGGGTAGTGTAAACGAAGGACCACGCGGGAAATCAGTCGGAGTCTACAGTGCGAACGTGATAGTAGCCTTTTATGCTCGGGAATGTACCATTGTTGAATAAAGAAAGCCTAATTCATTGCTGCAACCAACCAACGCCTCACTGTTTGTGCTTCGGCTATGTTAACCGGACCACTAGACAAGCAAGTTACCTGCAACGAGCCAAGTAATATAATTGAAACCAGCTCGCTCCCAACTACGGTTCGGAGCAGGGAAGCTGTGGAAGGTAACACATGGTTGTAGTCAGGGCTCTACACTAACTTTTTTTTTCAGGAGTACTCGTGCCCCTAACTTAAAAAAATGAGGAGCACAGGGGAAAAAATTAGGGCACAATAGGTTTTTTATTAGAACATTTATTAGCGTGCAGAAATTGCACATACCAACAGCAACAACTTACTAAAGCAAAATTAAGACAAATAAATAGACAAGATTACATTCATGCTACACAAAACAGCACCAATTTCGGCTTCCACCATACCAGGGTTATTGGGCTGGGTGCGATTTATATAGAAATCGGGACAGCGAGAATGCCTAGTGGACTCGATGTGTTTCACCACGGCATCGTGTTTCGGATTAGGGTTCCCCGTTATAAACAGAGAGGAGCTTGCCATTGCCAATGGGGCTTCCTTACAAAATGTACAGAACATTTTCATGTTCTTATCGTCATAAACTAGCAACCCAAAATCCTTCAACCAGTCGGGAGTTGAATTTGGAGACTTTATCGACTACAGTAACAGCATTAACTTTCTCCACGCAGTCTATTCATTATATTGTAATGACCACGGAAGAGGCAGTGAATGAAGTATTGATTAGACAGCGATTTAGGTACCTAATAAACCGTGGAACACACAAGACGTAACCATAGCAACGTAGGTAAACGAACCCCGCTAAACCCTCCCGCGCTACGGCCAGCCGGAGGCGAACAGAGCTTTTGGCCGTAAAATGATGTATACAATACAATTATATTACATTATATACTATTCTATATAGAGCTCGGGGAGTCGCTAACGGCAACAATCACTTTCTCCTCCATTCTGCGGTTCACCCCGGACTGCACTGCAGGGAACGGTTGGCCGGTTGAAAACTGATTGGCTGTTACTTTACGCACGTCACTCAGTGGCCACGCTGTTGAACGCTGATTGGCTGCCATCACGCGAATGTCGCGGCAAAGTTTAAATATTTCAACTCCAGCAAAAGTGGCGTGCTCCAAATCCACCTGAAATCCACGTGAACGCGCTCGCCCGTGCCGGGTAAAAATGTCGCGCTGCAAATGGAATTGTTGCTTTGTATGGAATCGTTTCGTCCCTTCGCGTTTGGTGTGAACACACAGTATAGTGCGCTGTGGAGAAGTCACCCGCACGCGTGCTCCTGTTTTGTTTTTCTCGTTCGCACGCCGAAATATTCGCTCGCAAATGTGAGTGAAATGGGCGCACTGTAGAGCCCTGGTTGTAGTCAACATATAAGATCGATCGGGCGGCGAATTGCATTGCGTATCTGACGGATACGCAATGCAACCCGACGGAGAGCTTTGAATGCTCGGGGGGGTCTATTTACGGAGACTGGATACGGAATACGGATGCAGAGTAAAATACTTTGGCCTTTTTAGCACTTAGCGTTAGCACTTAGTGTTAGCTCTTAGCGTTGGCTCTTAGCGTTGGCTCTTAGCCTGGACAGAACCGGGATGACCTCACTGGTGTTGAAACATGATACACAATACAGAAGGAGTTAGGATTAGAAATACACAACATTTCTGCCTCTGATTGATTCCTATTTTCCTTCTCACTCACGGCCATTTTAGGTTTGTTGTGAGAGCATAAAAGGGAGAGGAAGAGTACATTCTTCACCATGAGAATCTCCTCTGGAGCCGAGTCAAGCAGAGTCCCGGAGGAATGCCTGCCCCCCAACCCAAGGCGAGGCTCCTAGCCCCCCCCCCTGCTAAAGGCTAGGCTCCTAGCCCCCCCCCCCCCCCCGCTAAAGGCTCTAAGGCTCCTGGCCCTGTCCTAAATGCTTTAAGGCTCCTAGCCCCTCCCCTAAAGGCTCCTAGCCCCTCCCCTCAAGTCTCTGGAGTCTCCTAGCCCCTCCCCTAAAGGCTCTGAGGCTCCTAGCCCCTCCCCTAAAGGCTCTAAAGCTCCTTGCCCCTCCCCCAAAGGCTCCAGGGCTCCTAGCCCCTCCCCTAAAGGCTCTGAGGCTCCTAGCCCCTCCTCTAAAGGCTATAAGTCTCCTATCCCCTGCCCTAAAGGCTCTAAGGTTCCTAGCCCCTGCCCTAAAGGCTCTAAGGTTCCTAGCCCATCCTACTAAAGGTTCTAAGCCTCCTGGCCCCTCACATGAAGGGTCTAAGGCTCCTGGCTCCTCCCCTAAAGGCTCTAAGGCTCCTGGCCCCTCCCCTAAAGGCTCCTGGCCCCTCCCCTAAAGGCACCAGGGCTCCTAGCCCCTCCCCTAAAGGCTCCAGGGCTCCTGTCCCCTCCCCTAAAGGCTTCAGGGCTCCTAGACCCTCCCCTAAAGGCTCCTGGCCCCTCCCCTAAAGGCTCCTGGCCCCTGCCCTAAAGAGTCCAGGGCTCCTAGCCTTCCACTAACGGCCAGGGTAAGGCTGACTGTGGCCGTCTGACCCCTGCTGTGACCCTCAGATAACGACTGTTTGCATAACTGCCATTGCTGGGAACCAGACCCAGTGTTGCCAACTTAGCGATTTTGACGCTATATTTAGCTACTTTTCAGACCCCTTTGGAGACTTTTTTCAAAACAGCGACAAGCGACAAATCTAGCTCCTTTTTCAGCTGTTATTGGTGACTTTTGGCGATTTTTTGAGGTGGAAGCACTATCGCTATTACCTCTTCACAACGAGCACCGGGTGCCTGCGCGGCCCCTCCCCCGT
This sequence comes from Gadus morhua, assembly GCF_902167405.1. Lineage (NCBI taxonomy): Eukaryota > Metazoa > Chordata > Actinopteri > Gadiformes > Gadidae > Gadus > Gadus morhua. The sequence goes on along the minus strand of NC_044050.1, from coordinate 30,074,771 downwards.
CTCAAAGCACTTACAGGCAGCCCAGTCTTCGTGCAGCAGTCCCTCCCAGCTGCTCTGTTAGCAGGAGCTAACAGGAGACGTTCACGCCTCGGCATCCGGGCTTCAAATGAATCCGCGTCCCGGCCAGCAAGCCTCCGCCGACTGATCCATCTGCTGCAAAATGAAAGGAGTTTCGGCCGAAGGTAGTCCTGGTGAGTGGGTTGATGAGTTTGATAAGCCCAGATGATCTTGTGCGGTAAGTGCTTCTAAAGAGATGGAGAAGGGAGGAAAGGTAATACTGGGTCTTGCCCTGGAGTGTCTTATAAATAAACTGAAGCCAATGTCGGAGTTTGGAGCGAGGGCCAGTCCACCAGTTTGAAAAGTTCACAGTGGTGTGTATTAAAGGGAGCATTGGTGGCAAAGCGGATAGCTGAATGGTGAAGAACGTCCAGTTTGTGTAGCGCTGTTTTGAAGCCATTTTATAGATTGTATCACCATAGTCAACGATGGGCAGAATGGTCATTTTTACAAGTGTAAGTTTAGCAGAGCGTGTGAAGGATGCTTTGTCACGGAAGAGAAAGGCAAATCTGGCTTTCACTTTAATCTGAATATTATTAATATGGGTAGAGAATGAAAGGGAAGAGTCCAGCCAAAGCCCTAGATATTTATAGGACTTGACAAACTCCAGTTCGGAGTTGTCAGCGCAAACGATCTTGGGGGGCTGGAGGTGTTGTTTTTTCGATTGAAAAGTAAGCATTTTGTCTTTTTAGAGTTGAGCCGTAGGTGAAGGTTGTGGAAAGAGTGCTCAATAGAAGTGAGACTGTCTTGAAGAGTGGAGGCCGCGGAGCAGAGAGAAGGGCCAGAGGCGTACAGGATAGTGTCATCAGCATAAAGGTGGATCCGGGAGCTGCCTGCAGCCTTGGCCACATCATTAATATAAATGGAAAAGAGGATAGGCCCCAAGATTGAGCCCTTAGGCACCCCTTTAGTAATGGCTAGTGGCTCCGACAGGATATTATCTGTCTTGACCTGTTGGATTTGGTTAGTCAGGTAGCTGGCAAACCAGTTGCAACAGGTCGGGGATAAACCAAAAGGGTCATGTGATCAACTGAATCAAATGCCTTGGCTAGGTCTATAAAGCTGGCAATACAGACCTGCTTGTTTTCCAAGTCAGTAATGATGTCGTCTAGGACCTTATGCGTGGCTGTGATGCATCCGTGGCCAGAACGAAACCCAGATTGAAAATCTGACAGAATGTGATTTGTGCAGAAGTCAAAGGTAGAGTGGGGTTTACAAAGTAATGAGAGTAACCATGCGACACAAACTCTCTTGGAGAAGAGAGTTTGTTTTCCATGGACTTAACTGCGGTCCAAAACTTCCTCGCATCAGTACCACACGATGTAAGCTTCTCCTTGAAGTAAGAAATTTTGGCTGACCTGATGGCCTGGGTGGATTTGTTCCGGCATTGCCTGAAGGCAAGCCAATCAGCTGGAGACTTAGAGGCTTTTCGCCAAAGATAATTTTTTTGACGAACAAGCTCTGCCAAGTCATGAGAAAACCAAGGACTAAGGCGATTCTTAATCCGGTATCTTTTCAGTGGGGCGTGTTTATTAATAATAAGGCTGAAAGTATTCTTAAAGTAAGACCAAGCATCCTCAGCGCTTGGAAGCAATTACTGGGGGGCGTTTGACTGAAAGACCTGAACGAACGCAAGCAATGGCACAATGGTCGGCCAGACTATCGCTGAAGACCCCAGAGCGGGAGCTAAAAGGATTATTTGTAAGAATAATGTCGATCAGTGTAGAGGATGAGGGAGATCTAGGGTTGTGTGGAGTGATTTCAGTTATGAGTTGAGTGAGGTTTAAAGCATCAAATTGTTGAGTAACAGTAGCAGGGGGGTTTAGCATATTCCAGTTCAAATCACCCATGAGGATGAATTCAGATGAGATAAATGGGACCAGAAGCTGACTGAGAGTTGTTAGTGTGTCAGCTGGGGCATCAGGTTTTCTGTAGCAGACAGCAACAGAGAGGGAGAAACGTGGTATCCAGCACAAAGTTTTAATGAACACAGTACAATAAAACGTTCATTCGTAAAGTCAAACCGGACTGAAACGTACAAAGACAGTTGTAGCTTGAGCACCAATAATTCAAATTTCTTGGGAACGGACTTGGATAGAACTACAGTGCAGTTGATATGATCTTTAACATACATGACTGTACCACCTGCTCTAGAAGATCTGTCCTGACGAAAAACATTGTAGCCTGGAATTGAGATTTCCATGTCTGTGGTACTTTTCTTTAACCAGGATTCAGAGATGGCTAGGATATCTGTTTTAACAGTATGTACCCAAGTTTTCAGAACATCAAAATGTCTAAGTAGACTACGAATGTTAACATGTAGGAAAACTAAAGATTTACGGTTACAGAAGTTTTCAAAAGTCAAGTTAGATGCAGTGGGCATAACAGAAGGTTCAGAAATTGGCAGGTTAGCAACAGTAGGAATATCTATAAATACAGAAGGTCCTGGATTAGGATGTACATCGCCAGAGATTAAAAGCATGAGAATGATTAACATGCGCTTCAGAATAGTACCAGAGCAGTGATGCTGTTTACTTGTACCAGATATATTATTCATAATCAGTGGGAGAGGGCCAAACAACTGATGAAGAAACATGAGTGAGTGGAGTAAGATGAGTTAACCGCATAGTAGGAAGTCCAACAAATGTAGTGATCCAGTGGGAAGGGACATCTCTGGGCAACAGGTTGAAGTCCAGTGTGCAGCTACCCTGTGGCAGAATAGCAGGCTTGACTGAGTGCACATTGGTAGGCCCAGTAGAATGAGCCTGAGTGTGCAGCAGGATGATGAAAAGTAAAGTCCAGAGGGCAAATGGAGATTTACTGAGAAGTCACATGATTACGCCAGAAGACAGGGTGGAGGTCAACTACTGGCCGGAGGAAGCTAGTAGCCTGCTGGTAACAACCTACTGTAGAGGCCAGGCAGGTGGCTGGAGGCTGGATGCTAGTAGGCCAGGCAGGTGGCTGGAGGCTGGATGCTAGTAGGCCAGGCAGGTTGCTGGAGGCTGGATGCTAGTAGGCCAGGCAGGTGGCTGGAGGCTGGATGCTAGTAGGCCAGGCAGGTGGCTGGAGGCTGGATGCTAGTAGGCCAGGCAGGTGGCTGGAGGCTGGATGCTAGTAGGCCAGGCAGGTGGCTGGAGGCTAGATGCTAGCTGCTTGTGAGGTCTGCTGCTCCGGCCTGGGCTATTCCTGTGTCTAGCTGGGGCCTGGGACAGCTAGCAAAGCCTTGAGATGCTAGTAGAGCCTGAAGATGTTAGCTGGGCTGCTGGGGCCTGGATAAGCTAGCAGAGCCTTCAGATGCTAGCAGAGCCTGGGTTGATTGCTGGTTTAGACCGGCTTGCCTAAGTTTTCACTTTTCAATATCCATGTATTCCATATTAGAGTCAAAATTATTTCATTTAAAATCCAGTGTGCTCAGTAGTAATTTATGCAAAATAAATGACGGCAAATCAGACATGCAAAAAATAATAATAACTGAGACAGACAGAGAGACAAACACACATGCAACCTAGCGTGCTGCCATCTTAAAAAAAAAAAAGAATAAAAAGAATAAAAAAAAGTGTGTTTGATTGGCCTGTTTTAAGGAACACACACACAGACACACAGGCGCTTCAGGCCTTTGGCATAATACTGTGTGAATTATGAGGGATGTTTCTTGTGGACTCAAGCTAGAACCAAGACTCGGGAGAACCAGAGAAGATAGTGGAAGCTGTTGGGTTTAATCCACTTCATGCTTATCTTTACTGCCAAAGAAAATTGAAATGCTTAACCAGTGGGCGCATCAATTGATTGAAATAGGCAAAGTACAAATTGATATATATTATACACTACAACTACGTCACTGTAACCTGTATTAACTGCAAGCACTACGTAAATCTGGCGGTAGTATTATAGGGCTCTTGTTTTCAGTCTATACGGGTCAACACCGCCACCCCGTGGTCATATTATTATGACACACTAAGAAATGGGTCACTTCGAAAAAGACAAGTTGTTCAGGTTAAAAGGTGACAAAAAGTACAATTACAATAAGCTTTGAAATAAGTAAAATGCTGCAAGTAATCCAATAGAATCTACAGCTGCATTCAATTATTTGTTAGTAATTGTATCTTAGTATAAACCACTACAATCCATAATTAAAATGTTAAGTTAATAGACAACAATGAATTACCAATACAAACAGTACTTAATAGTGTAATGTTGTAGTGCCGAGAGACGGGGGTCGGAGGCGGAGTATCCAGCACAAAGTTTTAATGAACACAACACAATAAAACGTTCATTCGTAAAGTCAAACCGGATTGAACTGGACGGTCATTCCGTCCGCTAAAAGGGTCCGTGCTAAACACGCTCCCCACCCATAGTTCCGTGGGTGAATCATGTTAACCACCACACAAGCCCCCCCAGAATTCACCCATAGTCAAAGTCTTCGTGACGGGAAGGGGCGAAGACCCCACCCCGTCTCGAGCGGATGACAGGGGCAGAGGAAGAGGAAGCAGCAGGCACGTCGGCGCCGTCCACCACCCCGGAGGTCCCGGCGGTCAACGAGGTCACTGGAGTCTCAACGGCCAGCGCGGGGCGCGGCGCAGGCGGACGTCTCCGGCGTGGGGGTTGCGCCACCTCCACCGGTCTAGAAATGTCCACGTTAGCCGGCTTAACCCTATCCCAGGAAACGGTCTCAGGCCTACCCCCGACGTCCACCACCAGGCACTTGTCTCCGTGGCTCAAAACCCTGAACGGGCCATCGTAAGGAGGGCGTAGGGGACCACGGTGGGCATCGTGGCGAATGAAAACATAGTCCACCGTGCGCAGATCGGGGGGCATGCGGAAAGTGGGAGTGCCGTGTTGCGACGTGGGAACAGGCGCGAAAACCTTAGCGGTTTCCAGCAAGGATGAACGTTGTCTGGCCGCCGACCAGGGAACCGAGGCGTCAGGAATAAAATCGCCTGGCACTCGTAGGGCCTGCCCGTAGACCAGCTCTGCCGAAGAGGACCGCAGGTCCTCCTTAGGGGCGCATCTGAGGCCGAGCATCACCCATGGCAGCCTATCTACCCAGTCGCCGTCCTTCAAGCTGGCCCGTAGGGCTAACTGCATGGAACGGTGGAAACGTTCGCACAAGCCGTTCGCCTGGGGATGATAGGCGGTAGTGCGGTGCAGCTTGACCCCCAACCCCTCAGCCACCGCGTTCCAGAGTTCCGAGGTGAACTGCGAGCCCCGGTCCGAGGAGAGGTCTGAAGGAGTCCCAAAGCGCGCGACCCATGTGCCGATGAATGCGCGCGCCACGCGTCGAGGAGAGGGGAACAGCTTCAGGCCAGCCGGTCGTCCTGTCGACCATGGTGAAGAGGTAGGTGAACCCGTGAGAGGAGGGAAGCAGTCCCCCCAGGTTGACCTACTTAACCTACTTTCGGGAACAGTAAACTCTCCAAGGGGGGCCTTAATATGGCGGTGCACCTTGGACCCCTGACAGTCAACGCATGAGCTGACCCAAGCACTAACGTCCTTTCTAAGCTCCTGCCACACAAACCTCTGGGAAACCAATTTCACAGACGGCTTCCTGCCGGGTGGGAAAGGTCATGCAACGCCTCAAAAACGGGCCGGCGCCAGGACACCGGGACCAGCGGTCGAGGCTGGCCTGTGGAGACGTCGCACCATAGCCTCACGTCCGATCGGCCAACCGCGACCTCCTCCAGGCGCAATCCCGTGTCCGAATCCCTCAGGGCCTGGACCCCATGGTCGGAGGCCTGGTCCACGCTCATGCGGACGTAATCCAGGCCCAGTTGGACGGCCCCGATGACCGTTCTCGAGAGGCAGTCTGCGACCAAGTTAGACTTGCCAGCAATGTGTCGGATGTCCGTGGTGTACTCAGAGATGTACGCAAGCTGACGCTGCTGCCGGGCAGACCACGGCTCCGCCACCTTGGACATGCAGAATGTCAGAGGCTTGTGATCCACGAAAGCCGCAAACTCTCGTCCTTCCAGGAGGAACCCGAAATGGCGGATCGCCAACCAGAGTCCAAGGAGTTCCCTGTCGAACGCGCTGTATTTGCGCTCCCTGGGGGTCAACTGGCGACTGAAAAAGGCGAGCGGCTGCCAGGTACCATCGACCCATTGCTCGTGCACTGCGCCGACGGCGTAGTCAGACGCGTCGGTGGTGATGGCGATGGGGGCATCATGCGACGGATGGGCCAACATGGCAGCATTGCCCAAGGCGGCCTTCGTGGCCTCGAACGCCTTCTCCCTCTCCGCTGTCCAGTCGACAGCCTGGCTAGGGGACTTGTCCTTGAGAGCCCCGTACAGCAGGCGCATGACGTGAGCCGCCTGGCGGATGAACCGGTGGTAAAACGTCACCATCCCAAGGAATTTCCGGAGCGCCCGAGCCGTGTGTGGGCGGGGGAAAGCAGAAATTGCCTCCACCTTCGACGGAAGAGGGGCGGCCCCCTCTTTGTTGATGAGAAGCCCCAGGAAGTGGATGGAGGACAACCCGAACAGGCACTTCGCCGGGTGGATAATTAGCCCGTGCTGGTCGAGCCTCATGAAGAGGTTGCGTAGGTGACCCTGGTTCTCCTTTTCGGAGGAGCTGGCGACCAGGATGTCGTCCAAATAAACGAAAACGAAGGGCATCTCCCTGAGCGCCGAGTCCATTAACCGCTGGAAGGTCTGAGCCACGTTCTTCAGCCCGAACGGCATACGCAGGAACTCGAATAACCCGAACGGGGTCACCACCGCTGTCTTCGCCGTGACCGCGGAAAAGGTAGGTCGGGTTATACCGGGGAACTCCCTGAGCAGGCGTTGATATTTGTCCCTTTGAAGATGTGAATGGCATCTTCACTGTTTTTAAACATGTTTTAAAAGATTCACGTGCTCCTGTCTGGCTGGTCAGCTGTGATAGTCCGCAGCTGTGGCTCATAGGCTAATTGAGCCACACCCATTCTGGTGCTCTTTAAGAGGGCCAGAGTTTTGGGCTGGAGGGGGGCAAGTGATTCGACAGTTGTGCTGTGTTTTAAGTAAAGAGATGCATTTTAACAACAACAATGTGCGTGAAGAAAGCTCTTTTTCACATTTGGTGGCAGTGGTGGGATATTCCTCTAGCCGAGTGGAGGGGACCCACATTTCGAAAAACATTGTTCGAGGAGCTTCGTGGTCGACCGCAGTGAAGAAGAGCAGGTAGACGAAGAGTCCTGCTAGGAGAGGAGATAACTGGGGAAGTTGAACTGCTGTCCTGTGGGGTTGGCCAAAGCCTGAAGGAGGAATAGCTCGGGAACTCCTTGTTGCTGACGTGAGCCATGTGGGGAGCTATTGCCAAGCCTTGGCAGAACAGCAGTGGCGGAAGACACACTGCGAAGAGTGCAGTGTTTGGCGAAGAAGGAGGGATCTTTGAAGATTGGCGGTCACCAGAGACTTTTTGAACTGTTTATTTAGCACAAATGACTGTCTTGCACAATATTTTACCTTTTTTATGCAATGCGCTTGTAACTGTGTTTACAAGCTTAAAAGAGGGGGAAGGTAATGTGAAGATGTGAATGGCATCTTCACTGTTTTTGAACATGTTTTAAAAGATTCACGTGCTCCTGTCTGGCTGGTTAGCTGTGATAGTCCGCAGCTGTGGCTCGTAGGCTAATTGAGCCACCCCCATTCTGGTGCTCTTTAAGAGGGCCAGAGTTTTGGGCTGGAGAGGGGCAAGTGACTCGATAGTTGTGCTGTGTTTTAAGTAAAGAGATGCATTTTAACAACAACAATGTGCGTGAAGAAAGCTCTTTTTCACAGTCCCCCTCTGAGAGGGAGCTGGAGTGCCCGCCGTAAGCCGCTCGACCGCGGGCACATTCAAACGATGAGAACGTCCGTGCGGCCACCAGGCGGTTGTTTTTTCACGCCTACAAGCAGATTGTGCGCACAAAGGAAATCCGCGCCGAGGAGGGGAAAGGAGATTTCGGCCGTGACAAAATCCCACCTGAATCGCTGTGCTCCAAAGCACAGGTCCACCGCCTTTGTACCATACGTGCGGATGGGTGTTTCGTTAGCGGACCTCAACTGTGTACCGCGGACACCAGGGGCGGTGTCCTCCACCGTAGCCAGCAGGACGCTCCTCTGAGCGTCGGTGTCGCAAAGAAACTCGCGGCCGGAGAGAGTGTCCCTGATGAACAATAGCCGGGTTGACGTGTCTGCAATCACGGCCACTAATGAGCGCAATCCTTGGCGTTTCCCGTCGGCTTGAAGTTGCACGGGGACCGGCACCTCTTTGCCTTAGCGCCGAAACGCACGTGAAAATAGCACATACCATTGCTGGCACAGCCATCGGCGGCCACTGGGGCCCTGTTGGTTAGCCTGTCACTGTCCGGTGGGTAGGCGCTGCGTGTTGGGGCTAGCACTTCGGGTGCGAAACTCTGAGCAGCCAGGAAAAAACGGTTGGCTTCCTCCGCCAATGCACGTGGCTCAGTAATCCTCGTGAAAAATGTTTGTCAACAACCTTTTTTCCGTGACTAAGACGAGACGTTGACGAGCTAAAAATAGATCTTTGATAATAAAAACGATGACGAAATGTCATTTTGTTTTCGTTGACGAGACGAGACAGGATGAAAATGTTAGTGGTGGGTTATTTGGTCATTCAAAATGCACGATATTTTCCAATCAGTACACTCCCGTTAGGTTCTTATGCAACTGTTCACTCCTCCAGTAAATAGGACGGACCTTAGCTACGGCTTGGCAACGGGAGGTATAGTCCACTCAGCTATGAGCTAACGTTATGCATTGTACATATTTATGATTCGAAATTCTTTCCAGCTTTTATTCCACAGATATTAGGGTTGTTAGCATATAACCGCGTTGTCTGAATACAGTTTAATTCTTTTTTCAAAATTTACCGGCTCTCGTTTTGAAGAAAATCACAGCACCATTCGTTTCAATGGGAATCGCCACGGCCTATACTTCAACATATGGTGGACTTTGAAATTCGTCCCAGCCTTTATACCCAAGATACTATAGGGTTTATAGCATATAACCGCGTTTTCTGATTACAGTTTAATGCATTTTTCACAATTGACCAGCTATCGTTTTGAAGGCTGAACAGACAAGAGTACTAAAGTGTGACGTCACGTTTCGATAGCAACAGATTTTCGGTTCTACACAAACCAAATTAACAAGGGGAAAACCTATGCAACACAAACCTTTTACAGAAAAGGAACAATCTTTTTGCGAATTGATTTGTGAGTTTGCTTTACCAATGATGTAAGTAATATTGAGAATAGATTGTCTTCATATTAAAAAAAAAACTAAACTAAACTAACGTTTACAAACTTTTCCTTTTAATACCCCAGGGGAACACATGAACGCCTCGACATTTTTCGAATGGTACTGATTTTCACCTCTTGAAATTGATTTATTTTAATTTTGAAAGAAACAACTCATGGAAGCAATGGAGAACGCCATCTCTCGTTCGGTTGTTTAGAACTGAAAATCCGGTTGCCAGGACAACGTAACGTTTTCACCTTTGTGCTCTATTTGAGTGGAACAACTTAGCAGGTGTCCATAGGGTTAGCGTAATTGAACTAGTTTAAAAAGAGAAAACATTTTGACTAAAAGTAATGACTAAAAGTTGACTAAAATGTAAGGACTTTTCATAGACTAAAACTTGACTAAAACTACAAAGGAAAACAATTACTAAAATGTGACTAAATATAATAAACATTTTCGTCAAAAGACTAAGACTAAGACTAAATCTAAAATAGCTGACAAAATTAACACTGCAGCCAAAAAGCGGGAGCTCGCGTGGGAAAAAATAGCTGACAAGACAATGATTGAGTATGTATTTGAGATTTATTTGAGAAGTTTTCTCTTGAATGTTCCACTTCTTCAACAATAATATTCCATATGTGTGTTTGTGCGCACAGGTGCAACCCAACAGGCCCCAAACTGACTTGGCAGCAACTGAAAATGATAGATAAATGTAGTTCAAACAGGTAAGGTATAATTTAAGTACCGTACAAGCAATTGTGAGGTTGTTTAGCCTGCCCTCATTAAACAGCATTTAGTGGCTGCATTCAACATGTGATAGATATATTTAAGTAATTAGGGAAATCTGCTAACCAAAGAAAAATCACAACACTGCCAGTATTTAATATTGTCTATATGAAAGCAACACCTAAATGCCTTTTATACATACAAGTCTTTGAGTTTGAGTTTTCTGGTTATCTTCAAATTTGACCTCCATTATAGCCAACAGAAAAAAGGCAGAGGCACGCAAAACAGGTGGCGGTCCACCACTACCACCTCACACAGAGGCTGAAGAGATGGCATCTCTGGGGGGAGCTCATCGGACCCAGCCACGCCCCAGGACACAGGGGCCTACATAAGGAGTAAGTTATTCAAATGAATGGCATGTACATTCATCATTTTTCTAGTGTTCAGTAATGGCCATCCATTCATCTTAGATACCACTTGCCACACTGATTTATTTTTTCTTGTAGCAGTAGGCTACAGTTCTTTGTAATTGGCTGCTGTTGCTTTCAGATATCAATCTATTTTAAGGTGACTCAGTTTGAAATTTTTTGATGGGACCTGAACACTATTGTAAAAAAAAATTGTAATTAGGTGGGGCACTTTTTTGGGTAATCAACTGTCTAATCTTTATCTTCTACCAGTTACTGATGATGGTGTAATCTGTCTCGTGGAGCCTTCTGCCGTAACACACCTCCATGCTGTATGACATATTTGTAATAATGGGTAGAACATAACACAAACATTCTGTTTCATTACAGGATGATGATGAAGGCACCATAAGCTGCCACAGAGAGGGAAGTATTAACTTTGGTTTCAGTTAATTGTTCCACAATACAACTTGCAACTTCTTTCTCTCTAACAGAGCAATGCCGGAAGTTACAATGAGGAAGAAGGTCCATCAACCTCCACAGCACAGCTTACCTCAGTAAGATGTTGTTCAGCGTAGACCCACAACTTACAATGACACTAAGTAGACATGGCACTGTGAAATCCAACGTCATTTATGTTCCTATAGCTCCCTGTGAAACAACTTTACAAAGTATATTTAGAATCCCAAATAAACAAATCACACCTAGAAATGGAGCACATAAGGCTGCAGATCACCAAAACAAAAAAGGAAATACAACTGCTGGACCATCAGTTAAAGGTGGGTGACGTGCCCACAGGGGGATGTTTTTTAATTGTTTCAACAACAAAGGATTAACAACTGTACAACATTTGCCCTTCTAGGAAATAAAGAAGACCCCATAAAATGAGGCATATTGTCGTTCTTTGACACTGGGGAGGTGATGGGTCAGTTAGAAATGATTGAAGCGTATCATCACTCTAACAGCTCTTCCATCTCGTGCATCAGCAGGGGGGTCAGGATTATTACCTGGATCATTGGGGGAAAGAGTAGGACATTGTTCTCCTCTAATGGTGGCAATGTTGTGGAGAACCACACATGCCACTATCATGTCACAAGCCCTTTCCGGGGTGACCCTGAGGCTATGAAGGCACTGGAACCGGGCCTTGAGTATGCCGACGGTCATCTCCACTCTGGCTCGTGTCCTGCAGTGAGCCAAGTTGTAGTGTCGCTGTGGGCCAGGGTCAGGGTAAGGTAAGGGGTCAGCAGATAGCGCTGGCAGGGGTACCCTCTGTCTCCGAGTAGATGACCATCAAACTCTCCTATGATAATGTAAGATACACTTTATTGTTTCAGTTGCAATAGGAGCAAACAAAATATTGATCATAGGATATAGCTATATACTGGATATATAAACTATATATAAAAACTCACCATGGGCAAATCTGGCACTCAGTGTAGAAGCTTTACGTCAAAGCTTTATGACATGAATAAATTATTGCTTGGACTGTTAACTGCAATTCTGTGGAACTCTTCTTTGAGAAGTCTGCTGGGTCCGTGACTTGGGAACACTACAAACGTGTATAGTAGCCGTTTCAGTGCAAGTGTCACATTTCGAACATCCCTTGGACACATGCTCTGCATCACCAACGTTTTACAAAAAACTGCCGTTGGCAAAAAAACGCAGTGCAATACAAATAATTTCCTCGGAACTGAGAGCGTGTCCACGATGTGTCATGTGAACTGTGTGAGGGCTGAGAATATTGTTTAGATAAATTATAGATGATGCAGAGAAACGGAAACGCTCAAACAGGTACTCATCAGGGAATGATAAAAAATCCAATCGGGGCCTAATAACCCTCTCCCGACGGAGATTTCTGCGGAGTATCTGCGCCTCGACATCCACTGGCTCTTCAATAAAAGGACACGCCATGTCTGCCACTGCCTTCCGTCTGCAGGCTTCAACTTGAGAGCAGGTGAAACTCAGGGTTAGTTGAAGAAAACCTGCCAGCGAGCAGGTTAGTTTCACAGAGTATGTTGCTAGGGTAACTGACTCAGAGTTAAGCTGAACTGGCTATGTGAAACCGAAAAACCTGAGTTTCCCTCATCTCGGGTTTAACTAACTCCGAGTTATCAACAAGCTCTGAGTTAAAACCTTAACTATAGGTTGACCAACTCTGAGCTGTAAAAGTCTGAGTTTTCGGTTTCAGAACAGGTGATAACGCTTAGTTCAATCAACTCTGAGTCAAGGTAACTCTGAGTGAAGCTCGTGCATGAGGATATAAAAAGCCCTCATCAATGGAACACAGATAACATGATTCACCATGGCAACAAGTACTAACAAGCCTCGATCCTCCTACTTCTCCCCAGCGGAGTTGCAAATCTTAATGACTGCATATGCAGAAAGCGAGCATATCTTTTTACTAAAAATCAATACTTTGGCAGCAGCCAAAAAGCGGGAGCTCGCGTGGGAAAAAATAGCTGACCGAGTCAATGTGTGAGTATTTATTTGAGATTTATTTGAGAAGTTTTCTCTTGAATGTTCCACTTCTTCAACAATAATATTCCATATGTGTGTTTGTGCGCACAGGTGCAACCCAACAGGCCCCAAACTGACTTGGCAGCAACTAAAAATGATACATAAATGTAGTTCAAACAGGTAAGGTATAATTTAAGTACAAGCAATTGTGATGTTGTTTAGCCTGCCCTCATTAAACAGCATTTAGTGGTTGCATTCAACATGTGATAGATATATTTAAGTAATTAGGGAAATCTGCTAAACAAAGAAAAATCACAACACTGCCAGTATTTGATATTGTCTATGAAAGCAACACCTAAATGCCTTTTATACATACAAGTCTCCAAATTTGTGTTTTCTGATTATCTTCAAATTTGACCTCCATTATAGACAACAGAAAAAAGGCAGAGGCACGCAAAACAGGTGGCGGTCCACCACCACCACCTCTCACAGAGGCTGAAGAGATGGCATCTCTGGGGGGAGCTCATCGGAACCAGCCACGCCCCCATGACACAGGGGCCTACATAAGAGGTAAGTTATTCAAATGAATGGCATGTACATCAATCCTTTTTCTAGTGTTCAGTAATGGCCATCCATTCATCTTAGAAACCACTTGCCACACTGATTTTTTTTTCTTGTAGCAGTAGGCTACAGTTCTTTGTAATTGGCTGCTGTTGCTTTCAGATATCAATCTATTTGAAGGTGACTCAGTTTGAAAAATTTTGATGGGACCTGCACCCTATTGTAAAAAAAAAATGTAATTAGGTGGGGCACATTTGTGGGTAATCAAATGTCTAATCTTTATCTTCTACCAGTTACTGATGATGGTGTAATCTGTCTCGTGGAGCCTTCTGCCATAACACACCTCCATGCTGTTGTAAGTACTCTTAATATTCCACAGATTTGTCATAATGGGTAGAATATAGCACAAACATTCTGTTTCATTACAGGATGATGATGAAGACACCTTATCAGCTGCCACAGAGAGTGAAGTAATAACTTTGGTTTCAGTTAATTGCTCCACAATACAACTTGCAACTTCTTTCTCTCTAACAGAGCAATGCCGGAAGTTACAATGAGGAAGAAGGTCCATCAACCTCAACAGCACAGCTTACCTCAGTAAGATGTTGTTCAGCGTTGACCCACAACTTACAATGACACTAAGTAGACATGGCACTGTGAAATTCAACGTCATTTATGTTCCTATAGCTCCCTGTGAAACAACTTTACAAAGTATATATTTAGAAGCCCAAATAAACAAATCCCACCTAGAAATGGAGCACATAAGGCTGCAGATCACCAAAAGAAAAAAGGAAATACAACTGCTGGACCATCAGTTAAAGGTGGGTGACGTGCCCACAGGTGGATGTTTTTTAATTGTTTCAACAACAAAGGATTAACAACTGTGCATCGTTTGCCCTTTTAGGAAGTAAAGAAGACCCCATAAAATGAGGCATATTGTCGTTCTTTGACACTGGGGAGGTGATGGGTCAGTTAGAAATGATTGAAGCGTATCATCACTCTAACAGCTCTTCCATCTCGTGCATCAGCAGGGGGGTCAGGATTATTATCTGGATCATTGGGGGAAAGAGTAGGACATTGTTCTCCTCTAATAGTGGCAATGTTGTGGAGAACCACCCATGCCACTATAATGTCACAAGCCCTTTCCGGGGTGACCCTGAGGCTACGAAGGCACTGGAACCGGGCCTTGAGTATGCCGATGGTCATCTCCACTCTGGCTCGTGTCCTGCAGTGAGCCAAGTTGTAGTGTCGCTGTGGGCCAGGGTCAGGGTCAGGGTAAGGGGTCAGCAGATAGCGCTGGCAGGGGTACCCTCTGTCTCAGAGTAGATAACCATCAAACTCTCCTATGATAATATAAGATACACTTTATTGTTTCAGTTGCAATAGGAGGAAACAAAATATTGATCATAAGATATAACTATATACTGGATATATAAACTATATATATAAACTCACCATGGGCAAATCTGGCACTCAGTGTAGAAGCTTTACGTCAAAGCTTTATGACATGAATAAATTATTGCTTAGACTGTTAACTGCAATTCTATGGAACTCTTCTTTGAGAAGTCTGCTGGGTCTGTGACTTGGGAACACTACAAACGTGTATAGTAGCCGTTTCAGTGCAAGTGTCACATTTCGAACAACCCTTGGACACATGCTCTGCATCACCAACGTTTTACAAAAAACTGCCGTTGGCAAAAAAACGCAGTGCAATACAAAGAATTTGCTCGGAACTGAGAGCGTGTCCACGATGTGTCATGTGAACTATGTGAGGGCTGAGAACATTGTTTAGATAAATTATAGATGATGCAGAGAAACGGAAACGCTCAAACAGGTACTCATCAGGGAATGATAAAACATCCAATCGGGGTCTAATAACCCTCTCCCGACGGAGATTTCTACGCCGACACGCACACACATACACGCCGAGTATCTACGCCTCGACATCAACTGGCTCTTCAATAAAAGGACACGCCATGTCTGCCACTGCCTTCAGTCTGCAGGCTTCAACTTAAGAGCAGGAGAAACTCAGGGTTAGTTGAAGAAAACCTGCCAGCGAGCCGGTTAGTTTCACAGAGTATGCTGCTAGGGTAACCAGGGTGGACTGGCCCAAAAATTTGGCCCGGGACTTTGGGATGGAGAGGCCTTTTATGAGACCGCGGGAATAGCGCGCGTATAATTTTGCCACGGTGTAAAATAATAAAAACTAGTCCTTATCCGTGGATATGTGCATTGCAACGGCACGTCAATGTTGGGATGTGCATGTGTTTAGAATATTGTGAAGATCACTGGGAAATATTTTATAAGCAATCTTGTCTATGTACAAAATATTAGAAATTGCATGTGCCTAGAAAGGTAAATGAGGCTGAAAATGATCTAAATAGTGCAAGATACAATTATTTTAGAGGAAAAAAATGACATACACATACACAGGGTTTGGGAGATGGGGGCGGGCCGGTGTTTGTTGTGCGTTGCTGTGGTTACCGGTGTTGAAGTGTTCCAATTAGTGATGGGATTTTCGGCTCCTTTGCGAGATGCGGCTCTAATGGCTCTTCTTACTGTGGAGAGCCGGCTCTTTCGGCTCCCAAACGGCTCCCCATACACATGTTTTACATTATTAATTAATCAATAGCTTAAACCTAATTTTATAACATTTTGTTTCATTATTGACATTGTTAAGCACTTATGAGTAAAAATGCAGCATAACAATGCTTTATGAATAAAACCTTTATTACTAAATAGCACCATTTCCGTCTGTGCAGGTTGTTAGTGGAGCCTGCACGATAGGATATTCTGGTTTTGCAGAGTCTACACTCTGCCCTGGTGGAGTCTGACATTAAAATTAGTCCAGATTTTGCTCCGTTTTCTGTCACCACTCATTATCACACAGGCCTATTCAATTGTCACACTGACTCCCCTTCTTTATGCCGTGTGTGCTTCTTGACTGCTGCGTGGGTGACAGTGCATTGACACCTGCCCACGAACGCTATACAGCTTGGCCTATTGCCTGCGGTTTCCAAAAAAAAAGTGGAGAGAAACTTTTTTTTCAGTGTTTTCCCGGCGCATTATTAATTGAAAGCTGCGTGTGATTGGTCAGATGTGTGGAGCACACGCTTGACACGAGGGCAGCGGAGACATTAAGGCACCGACGGAGGAAAAAAAAAACCTCTGCTTTACCACAGGCAGAACGCGCAAGGAGAGAGAGTGAGAGGGAGAGGGGGAGGGGGAGGGCAGGGGGAGAGACAGCGAGGCACCGCAGGAGAAAAAAAAACGAAAAGCAGAGCTAAAGCACATGCAGCGACGGGGAGGCGGAGAGAGCGAAAAACTGAAAAAAAAAAACGGCTCCCAAATAGGATCTTAAAACGGCTCCCATCGTAGAGCCGGTTCCAATCGTTCACGTCAAAGAGCCTGCTCTTTGAGCCGGATCGTTCGCGACCGACAAATCACTAGTTCCAATGGTTTATTAGCGGTGGTATCTAATAAATCGCTCTCTTATCAATACTTCATTCACTGCCTCTTCCGTGGGCATTACAATATTATGAATTGTTCTCTGACGTCTCTGGTACTTCCATAATTAGTTTAAGTCATTATTATATTGCCAAACATGCTCGCTAGTGCACCTGTCATAGCTACGCTGCTGTGTCCTGTTCCCGCCTAACCATTGGTCTCGCTGACTAATTTAGCACATTTGGCTGCGTCTTGCTCTAACATTTTTTTCCTTTTCAACCTCAACTTCTGAGCGCCACCCAATTCTTTTGCCTCTCCACCACCTTTTTTCCTTTTTGACATTTTCGTATTTCTGTGTAACTTCAGTGAGATCAACGAGAAGTACCGGGTAAGTGACCCGGCCGTGTGTCAGGCTGAGCGCGGAGCAGTGCAAGTTGGGAGGGGCCGTTCGGCCGCTCGCTTTGGCCGCTCGCTTTGGCCGCTCGCTTTGGCCGCTCGCTTTGGCCGCTCGCTTTGGCCGCTCGCTTTGGCCGCTCGCTTTGCCCCCATACACTGTGGGGGTGCTCCCCCCTCTAAATTGACAGTAATACATCGGCCCCGTTTCACCGTCAGGCAAGAGCTCCGTTTCGCGCTGTAAGTAAATATCCGGCAGCAGGCCACCCCAAATCAAGGCTTACTTAACTTTTTAATTTTTTTTTTACATCTTTTACAACAAAAAAAAAAATATAAATATATAATAATAAAAAATAAATAAAAAAATCTAAAAGAATTACGGCCGGCCGGCTCGGCCTGAAATCGTCCGGCCGTTCGGGAAATCTCCCGAACCTCCCGATGGCCAGTCCGCCCCTGAGGGTAACTGACGCAGAGTTAAGCTGAACTGGCTTTGTGAAACCGAAAAACCAGAGTTTCCCTCATCTCGGGTTTAACTAACTCCGAGTTTTCACTAAACCTGCTTTCTGAAACGGGCCCCCGGTCCACTTGACATCAGGTAGGCGCATGAGTGTTTATTTGGCTACAGGCTTTTCTAATGTCTCATTTTGGCTGCTGTATGTGGTGCACTTTCCTATCCTTAACGTAAACATTAACCTATTCAGTAGGCCTGCCCCGACGTGAGTCAGACGTGACGATTTGTCTTTCCTTTATTTCTCAAAGTACGTGACAATTGCATGTTCATCAGCCCGATTTTCAAAAAATCCTTGGGGGAGAAACCCCCAAACCCCCGTTTTAAAAGGACTCAAACTTCTGGGCTAAAGCCCCGGATGTTTTCAATTGCTAGCGACGCTCCTGCCCTTGACCATTCATTAACCACAAATGTTGATCTACATAGCATATCTTTCCAGGTCACAGCTTTACCCTTGAACACACATCAACCATTAT
This sequence comes from Gadus morhua, assembly GCF_902167405.1. Lineage (NCBI taxonomy): Eukaryota > Metazoa > Chordata > Actinopteri > Gadiformes > Gadidae > Gadus > Gadus morhua. The sequence goes on along the minus strand of NC_044050.1, from coordinate 30,056,521 downwards.
GTATAAGGAACGATGGTGTACATGTGAGCTTTACCCTTGAAAAAGCACACAAGATAGGAACAGAGTGAACTTGCTCCCTGGCGCCATGTCAAACCTAACTTATAGGGGAGAGGTGATAAGCTACCTTCCACCATTAAAGTATCTATTTGTTTTATAGGCCTAATAATAATCATAGTTTACCAAAATATAGGATTATTTTCTTCCATACCACCTTGACCCGACTTAACATTTGGTGGTGCGTTTATTTTACTGTAAAACTGAAATTAATATATTATCCACATCAAGTTATATGGATCAAACATACGGTCAAATTAATCTTGTGAATATGGGTTATAAATATGGGTCAATATTGGTCGTAAACGAGTCTCGTCCTGACCTTGAAACTAGTTTCTAAAAGGTGAGTTTGGCCTTGATTTTATAATATCGGCATATCATATGTACTTTGCATATAATCTATTTTGATTTATTTATTATTCGGCCGAATTGGAGTTGGTCAACAAAGGGTCACATTACGACACGGCATCCAAAAGTCAGAGGTCTTTGACCGTGGTCGTCTAAACGTTCGTTGGGTCTTAGCCGAAGTCAACCGGGAATAACGGTTCCATTTTACACAAGCTGCTATGAGTCGGAATGATGATGAAATGTTATAATTATTCAGGGTTCCGTTAGACTATCTCAGGGCGAATAGGAAAAGTAGCAACAGCAAATCAGGCCCATCTGGCACTTAATGTACGCACTCATTGAATGTCATTTGTCCTGGCACTTAAGAATACTACTCAGCATTGAGTAGCGTCCTATCTTTGCTATCTCTGTTCTGAACAGGGAATGGGTTAACCTAGTGATGGTTAGCGCTTGGCACTTGGTTCTATGGACATCCTTACTGTACAGACAGCAATAAACTGTTCTGAATGTAAATGTAAATGTTATCAATTGGTTGAAAGGGAAGGTCCACCAAAACAGAAGCTTCTATTGATGCAAAAATAAGTGATGAATGATTCTCAGGGCCAGGTTTTAGTCAGCAAGGTAGAGGACTCTTTATTATTTTGATTGGATCCAAACACAGCGGGCACGACACAACAGCTCTGGGTCTTTGATTCCTGGGTGTGTAGGAGAGGGGAGTCCCTGGATGTTTAGTTTGGAGGTGTTGGCCTCTGGTTCCTGGGTGTGTAGGGGGGAGGTGTTGGCCTCTGGTTCCTGGGTGTGTAGGGGGGAGCTGTTGGCCTCTGGTTCCTGGGTGTGTAGGGGGGAGGTGTTGGCCTCTGGTTCCTGGGTGTGTAGGGGGGAGGTGTTTGCCTCTGGTTCCTGGGTGTGTAAGGGGGAGCTGTTGGCCTTGCCTGGTGCTCTGCCAGCGGTCGAGGGGGCTGTCCTTACTGGTGGGTTCAGCCTCTGTGACCACGCGGTAGGTGGTCTAGGTGCTGGAGCTGGAGCTGCTGCCAGTGCTAGGGGTGGGGGCGAAGAATATTATTATAGATTAAGCAAGCCATTAAATTCAGTCAACTTCCCTGAATATCAGAGCCTTTTGATTATGATTATGGTGGTTTATTTTGAGTACAAATTGTAAATAAAGCAATACCATGAGATGGTATGGATTCTCCTCCCATGTGCTGTGATTTCCCTATTGGATAATAAAGAACTATCTCCTCTTATATGTCCTTTCCCGTGGGTTTACTTCCCTGTTGACCTTTTTTATGTGAATGCATTCATGGATGCTGTGGTGGCACACGTTTCTAAAGCGTGCCTTAAAGGGGTGATATTCTGCCACCAGGTATGAGTGTGATTATCCATTTCAGGCCATTTGAATATCGGCCTTTTCTTGTACCTTGGTGACATCACAAAGGGGCGTGTCTACCTAGTTGTATTATGGACAGATCAGAAACGTTTGCTACGGTTCACTGGGAAGGCGGGTAGACTGATCTATCCAGCATACATCTAGGTGGACACGCCCACTTGTGATGTCATGAGGACACAGGGAAAAGCAGATCATCAAAGGGCCTGTAACGGCTGACAACACTCACACCTTGTGATGTGACATCACCTCGGGCAAAGACACGCAGCCCGTCCCCTGACCGCCCTGGCCTACTCGTCCAGCAGTCTGCGGTACTCTGCGATCTCCATCTCCAGGCGCGTCTTGGTGTCCAGCAGCATCTGGTACTCCTGGCCCTGGCGGTCGATGTCGCCTTGCAGGTTGACCAGCTGCTCCTCCAGGCTGGTCGCCTGGTTCTCCGTCTCCTGCAGGGTGCCCTCGATTGACCCTTTCTGTGGTCCGCAGGGAGGGGAGAGGAGGGAGGAGAGAGTGTTTAGGAGGGGAGAGGAATGGACCAATGTCACCTCTCTTAGGTTCAATAGTGAAAAATACTAACTATGGTTACCCTGTCCCTGAACACGCCCTAATTAACTAGGGTACAAATGTCCCCTGACCACACCCTTAGTAACTATGGTAACCCTGTCCCCTGACCACACCCTAATTAACTAAGGTAACCCTGTCCCCTGACCACACCCTAATTAACTCAGGTAACCCTATCCGCTGACCACACCCTAAGGTGCGGTCTTCTGCAGACAGCAGTGCACCCACAATGGTGAGCTGTGATTGGAGCTCTCTCTGCAGGGACTGCAGCAGGTGGTTGAGGTTGGTTTCTGTGCTCACTGCGACCTCCTGTTTGACCGTCGCCGCCTGCGATGGAATCAAACACAAGGAGCTGAAGATAAACACTTATGTAGATGGAAACACGATGCAGCATACAGCACGGAGAACATGTTCTGTCCAGTGGAGTCCTTGGTTCCTACCTTCTCTTGGAACCAGGCGTCCAGTTCCTTCTTGTTCTTGGCCGATGCCTGTTCGTACTGCTTGCGGATCTCTGACAGGACGGCGTTCAGGTCCTGCGTCGGCCCCGGGTCCATCTCCACTGAGCTTCTGAAAGCCTGTGTTTAGGATCAGAGCGTACGGCGGTTAGACACGATGAGACACGAGGAGACATGCATGACGGGAGCCTGGCGTTACAAACCCACCTCCTCCTGTTTCTTCTTCATGAAGATCAGCTCCTCCTTCATCCCTTCAATCTGCATCTCCAGGTCAGACCTGGCCAGCACGTCCAGCAGCCTCTTGAGTCCGGCGAAGTCCGCCTCCACCGACTGCCGCATGCTCACCTCGTTCTCCCTCCTGTAGAGCACAGCGTTAGCAAGGACTACCCTCAGAGACATCCTCTCTCTACAGTCAGCCTGCGCAGTCACGGTGTCTGTCGCTCTCTGGTCTTCTTACTTTGTCTTGAAGTCGTCCGCAGCCAGCTTGGCGTTGTGGTTGGCCAGGTAGATGCTTCCGTCGACACACATGGCGCCATGGATCTAGAGCGGTGAAGAGCAGGGCAAAAGAACGCAGGAGTAGAGGAATGAGTCATTAAGCGAGGTGTTCAGGAGGACGGACGGTAAGCAGCGTGAGGCGGAGGTCTTCCTGAAGCTCAGGGGACGTACCTTGTTGTGCAGGTCTGCGACGGAGACGAAGAAGGCAGAGTAGTCTCGGGATCCGGGAGAGGTTTTGTTCTCCAGGAACTGTCGGATCCTCAGCTCCAGCTCGGCGTTGCCGTTCTCCAGGGACCACACATCTTCCAAGTAGGTGGCCAGGCGGTCATTCAGGTTCTGCATGGTGGCCTTCTCACCGCCGCCTCCGCTACCCAAGCCACCGCCAATCATCGGGCTTCTGGCGAAGGAGATCGAATTGTTGAAGCCGAGATTCGTATTTACGGAACTGTTTTGACTGGAACTGTCGGTGCTGAATTTGCCGCCCATCGTAGGTTCTGTAGGAGAGGAGAACCAGGAGATGAAGAGAGGAGGAGAGAGCGACTGTGGTGCACTCCCCTGCTCCTGCCCTGCTCTTTATAATCCCACAGCGGAGGAGGACTAGGAGGCGCAGAGATGGGCTGGAGGGAGGAGCTGCCACAACACTCCTCCACCTGCCACACACGCCCTGCTGCACCCATACGTGTTTGGAGGGAGGGTGGAGGGGGGAGGGGGGAGGGTGGAGGGTGGGCACCCACCAGCTCGTTACACTGATTGTTAACAAGAAGCTGTTGTTGTGTGGATGGCAGGAGAAAAAAATGGGGAAATGGGGCGGAGCCTCAGCGGCAGGGGGCGGAGCCTCAGGAGCAGCTACTGGGAGGGGCTGGCTGTCTGCTTTCCACATGCACGCACACACATACACGCACACACACGCACACACAAGCACACACACAAATACACACACGCTCACAAACACGCACACAGACACACATGCACACACAAATATTTTTTGTGAATATGTTCACCTGCAATGACCCAGTATGAGAGTAACGATCTCGCCTCTCGTTTTGTGTGAGCTTTGTTCTGCCACTAGAGGGCGCTGTTACTGCGTCCATCTCCTCTGTGCGCAGGGAGTTCGGGTCAGGCTCTGCGTGCTGCCGGCTCCTGCCTGTGGGGCCGCGGTGGGAGCCGCACCCATTTTCACTAGCTTAACGAAAGTCGAACGAAAACCATGCCTGGTTTGCTTTGTGACCCATTGTCTGGAGCCAAACTGCTTTAAATACTGTTTTTAGTTACCAAGGAACTGACCGCCTGCTGAGGATGTTTATTGGAGCTCTAGATACTATCTGAGAACTAACACACTTAGTGTTGGCCTGTTGGCTCAGTGGATGTAAAACGATCGGTAAACCACTAAACCCTAATCTCATTTAGTATCATACCGTACTACAGCATTGTTCTCCACCTACAATAAACTATTGTTTGGAATCCCATCGAAGTTGATTGCAAAAGAAAAAACGAAATTTACTAAGGGCACAACTGGTGCAATAGATTGTGTATGAAAATTAAGTTGAAGTGTGTGTTTTTGTGTAGTAGTGTTGTGTAGAAATAGTGTTTATTAGTAGTTTGTAGTAGTATTGAGTATTGATAACCCTTTCCAAAGGAACACTAGGCTCCATTGTGGTTCTCTGGGCCCTGCTCTTGCTACACTGCTGGAAAGTGTTGGACGATTTACAGCTTCTGCTGGCCAGAGAGGGAGCATTCAAGCCTGCAGCTTATGAAAGCCCACATAAGTGTGAACTTATCAGGAGGTAGAGCTGGTGGGCTGGTCACCAAAAGGTCGCTAGTTAGATCCCCGGCTTCTCCTAGAGTTTGGAGGTGTCCCTGAGCGAGGCCTGACTGCTGCTGACCAGCTGGCTGTCGCCCTGCGGGGCTGACTCCGCCGTCGGTGTGTGACTGTGTGCATGAATGGGTGAATGTGAGGCAATGCTGTCAAGCGCTTTGTGGGGCTACTGTTCAGGAAAGCGCGGTCTCACTGCAGTCCGTTTACCGTTGCGCTGTTGGCAGGTGATCTGAGGTGGAGGCCGCTGGTAACAACAGAGCGGTGGGAACTGGACAACGCTGGCGTAGAAGCTGGAACCAGCACAGCTCTTAAAATGTTTCCTACGCAGTCAAAGTGTACTCTATGTGTTTGAGTGAACTGCTTTTCATCAGCGCCCTATTTGTTCATGCTGTTAGCACTGGGGAGGGAGCATGAGTCACCGGTCCGCTAACACATCGTTATGTCGCTCACCTTTAAGAGTGTTTGTGGAGCTGGATCCTGATAGTGCTGATAGCACTTAGTGTTAGCTCTTATTGTTAGCACTTAGTGTTAGCTCTTAGTGTTAGCTCTCAGTGTTACCTATTAATGTTGCCACTTAGTTTTAGCTCCTAATGTTAGCCCTTGGTGTTAGCTTCTAGTGTTAGTTCTAATTGTTAGCCCTTTGTATTAGCTCTTAGTGTTAGCCGTTAGTGTTAGCCCTGAGTTTTAGCTCCAAGTGTTAGCTCTTTATGTTAGTTCTTATTGTTAGCGCCTAATGTTAGCTCTTAGTGTTAGTTCTTAGTGTTAGTGCCTAATGTTAGCTCTTAGTGTTAGCACTTAGTGTTAGCTTTTAAGGGCGGTTTATAATCCTCCGTAAAGTGGTGTACCTAGACACAGAGAGCCTGTCGGAGAACCTCTTCATAGGTTCCATGCGCATCCAATATTATTTAGCTATCCGTCGTCGCAACGGAGACGGCAAGGGCTGGGGTTGGTCGCCTCCCGCGCTACGGCCAGCCGGAGGCGCACAGAGCTTTTGGCCGTGAAATTATGTATACAATACAATTATATTACATTATATACTATTCCTCTCCTCTCCTGGAACCGTCACCTTATCGTGGTGGAGAGGTTTGCGTGCCCCTGTGAACCTGAGGGCTGTGTTGTCTGGAGCCTTGTGCTCCTGGTAGGGTCTCTCATGGCAGAGTGGTCTCAGGTGAGGGGCCAGACTAAGAATGGTTCAAAGACTCCAATGAATATCGGAATAAGAGGAGATGTGACCTGGCCCGGAGGAAGCCCGGGGCCCCCGTCTGGAGCCAGGCCCAGACGGAGGGCTCGATGGTGAGCGCCTGGTGGCCGGGTTTGCCACGGAGCCCGGTCGGGCACAGCCCGAACAAACTACGTGGCACCCCCCCTCTCTTCATCCCATGGGCCCACCACCTGTGGGAAGACCCGTTGGGGTCGGGTGCGCAGCCACATGGGTGGTAGCGAAGGTCAGGGGTCTCGACGGACCAGACCCGGGCGGCAGAAGCTGGCTCTGGGGACGTGGAACGTCACCTCGCTGTGGGAAAAGAACCGGAGCTTGTGAGGGAGGTGGAGCGCTATCAGTTAGATCTGGTGGGGCTTACCTCCACGCACAGTCTCAGCTCTGGTACCGTACTCCTGGATAAGGGTTGGACTCTATTCTTCTCCGGAGTTGCCGAGGGCGTTAGGCGCCGGGCGGGTGTGGGGATACTCATAAATCCCCGGCTGAGCGCCGCGGTGTTGGAGTTTACCCCGGTAGACGAGAGGGTCGCCTCCCTGCGCCTAAGGGTTGTAGGGGGGAAAACTCTGACTGTTGTTTGTGCGTATGCACCAAACAGCAGCTCAGAGTACTCGGCCTTCTTGGAGACCCTGAATGGAGTCCTGTATGGGGCTCCAGTAGGGGACTCCGTAGTTCTGCTGGGTGACTTCAACGCCCACGTGGGCAACGATGGAGACACCTGGAGAGGCGTGGTGGGGAGGAACGGTCTCCCTGATCTAAACCCGAGCGGTAGTTTGTTATTGGACTTCTGTGCTAGTCATGGATTATCCATAACAAACACCATGTTCGAACATAAGGGTGCTCATAAGTGTACCTGGTACCAGAGTACCCTAGGCCGAAGTTCAATGATCGATTTTGTGATCGTGTCATCTGATCTGAGGCCACATGTTTTGGACACTCGGGTAAAGAGAGGGGCGGAACTGTCAACCGACCACCATCTGGTTGTGAGTTGGATCAGGGAATGGGGGAAATTTCCGGATAGACCTGGTAAGCCCAAACGAGTAGTGCGGGTGAACTGGGAACATCTGGAGGAGGCCCCCGTCCTAGGTATCTTCAACTCACACCTCCGGCGGAGTTTTTCTGGCATTCCTGTGGAGGTTGGGGGCATGGACACCGGTGGTCAGGGAAGCCGTCCGATTGAAGAAGGAGGCCTTCCGGGATATGATATCCTGGAGGACTCCTGACTCGGTTGCAGGGTACCGACTGGCCCGAAGGGCTGCAGCTGCTGCCGTGTCGGAGGCTAAGCAGCCAACCTGGTCTCACAGGAATCCGTGTAATGACTACGGACGCTTAACTCGAAATCCGTAGCCACGTCACGGAAACACGCCGATTTCCGTGATGTGGCCACGGAATTCGCTCCAATGCAAGTTAATGACACTGATGTTCCGTGGCTCACACACGGATCGCCGTTTCAACGAGCGAGTCGACCACGGGGATTAATTCAAAACCCGTGGTGGTCTCACTGAAACACTTAAATTGTCCTTGATGTGTCCCCGGAAGTTGCTCCAATGCAAGTAAATGACACTGTTATTCCGTGGCTCACACACGGATCCCCGTTTCAACGAGCGAGTCGACCACGGGCGCTTAACTCACAGTCCGTGGTGGTCTCACGGAATCACTTAAATGGTCCGTGATGTGGCTACGGAATTGACTCCAATGCAAGTAAATGACAATGTTATTCCGTGGCTCACACACGGATCCCCGTTTCAACGAGCGAGTCGACCACGGGCGCTTAACTCACAGTCCGTGTTGGTCTCACGGAATCACTTAAATCGTCCGTGATGTGGCCACGGAATTTGCCCCAATGCAAGTAAACGGCCAACCCGGTATCACGCAATTGCGTGCTCCTGCGCACGAACGTTAATCTATTGAAGCGTGTTCCCGAGCACGATAGTCCGACTTTTTGCGTGTTACACAAAACGAAATGTAAACCAATGCATTCTGAATGGGAGTGTTCTAAGACAATTAACGTGCTCCACAAAACGGTACAGAGAGAGAGAAAGAGAGAGCGGGAGGGACAGAGAGAGAGAGAGAGAGAGAGAGAGAGAGAGAGAGAGAGGCTTCAGAAAGGGTGTGCGCAGATAGTACAGTGCACCCTAGTTATGTTTATGCCAAAACCTATATATATAATTAGGCTGTGGAAATTGCAATAAGTTAAGAACACAACTTTGCACGTTGAGCACACAGCCGTGTGACTCGTTTATTTTGTAAAAAAGAAAACCGGAAAACAAAGCGTGCTGAAGGTAAACAAATCCAGCATTTGATCCAGTCTGTGACGTCATGAGACGCACGTACTCCTTAGGGACCGCGATCCCTGAACCACCAAGAACGTAAATGACATGCAGTAAACAACAACACAATTGAAAGAACAACACATAACGAAATACTGTAGGTGAATTATGTTACGGTCACTACAAGGCTATAATTATATTATTTAGCGTGTAATGAGACAATCTATAGCCAAATTGTCGAAGATGCCCGAGAATCTTCGGGGATATCAGCATGGGAAATCGGCGAATTAGACCCATGAAGGGGGGGGGGGGGGGGGGGGGGGACACGTTTGTTGAGGGGGGGGGAGACACGTTTGTAGGGGGGTCAACTGAGAACCCCAATTCCCAGAATCCCCCGCGGCTCCGGAACACGGCGTAGCTCATATTAATCTTTATTATCTGAATGGGAAATGCAATATTTTAGGACAGATACACCATTAAACGCGTTTCTAATGACATTTCTAGCGAGAAATGTACATTTTCCTTACATAATCTTCAGTCAGTGAATGTGTATGATCTTTATTAATCTTTATTATCTGAATGGGAAATGCAATATTTTAGGACCGATTCACCGTTAAACGTGTTTCTAATAACATTTCTAGCGAGAAATATACTTTTTACTTGCATAATCTTCAGTCAGTGATTTTGTCTGATCTTTAGTTTTCTAGTTATTAGGATTTGGTCGGCTCGCTCGCATGTTTCAACGACGTCAGGTTGCTTTCGCTAAACTAGCAGCTCACGTGCTTCCTGCGTTTGTGTTATTAAACTGTTACTTTATGTAACTTTTAATGATATCATCTTGTTAGAAACACGTATATCTGAGAGCCAACCCAGTCGCCAAAAGCATACGTTGACAGTGTACTTTTCGTGAACACTGGATTACGTCGCATTTCAACATAAAATAGCGTGTTATACAGACACACACACGCACGCACACGCACAGACACACACACACACACACAAGCACACACACGCACGCACAGACACACAGACACACACACACACACACACACACACACACGCACACACGCACACGGTGCATTTCGCTGCTAAAACAACAACAAAAAAATATTCCCTCAAATATTATTACTTTCAAAACGTTGGCCAAAATGGCCAATAATATCATTTTTTATTTGGGATGCTTCTAGGACATTTTGGGTGGATTTTGAACGGTATGTGGGGGGCACGTTTTTTGCAGGACCTGGCAACCCTGCGCTGTTGCCTGAGATCTGGATCCACCCCGGCGTGGTGCCGTCTCCTTTTGACCTTTTGACCCCAGACTTCTGGGGGAATAGCTGAATCAATTCATTAGTCAATCAGAAGCATGTAAATATCTTCCCAGTGGCGTAAGAGGACGAACAAGGTGTCCTTCAACATGTACGCTTCCAGGAGATTGCAACGGTGCCACACATGAGCATATTCGAACCTGTTTAATGGTAGTAATTAGCTGTCGAAATTGGAGGCCTTAATCAATACTGAGCAGCTATTGATTTGCTTCCCGATAAAGATTTGTCACAAATGACATGTTATTTAGCATCTACATGTTGAGCTGAGTCCAATGACACCAAGAACGACACTCTAGCTAATGGTAACATGTGTTTTACATGGTACACCTAGGTCTAGGACATGATCTCGGTGTAGCAAGAGGCCGAGCTTGATCTCATTGGACTCAGCTTAACGTGTAGATGCTAATTAACATGTAATTCGTCAAAAATCTCCATCGGGAAGCAAATCTATAGCTGGTCATTATTGATAAAGGCCTCCAAAATCGACAGCTAATTACTACCCCGAAACATATTCAAATATGATCATGTGTGGCACTGTTGCAATCGTTTCGAAACGTAGATGTCAAAGGACACCTTGTTTGCTCTATTGCACCACCGGGAAGATATTTTCATACTTCTAATGGATTGATTCATATTTTAAGGTTCTCGGAGTGAGACTTTAAGTGGCTGCAGCAGAAGTGTTGAGACGAAAGATGATATCAAGAGATTTATAGAATATTCCCATTCACATTATGATTCTTCGTCGTAACATCCGACCAAACATCCTTTACATTCACAGAGCGAAGATTATGAAAGTCCAGGCTCAGGTGCTCCATCTCGTTGCACCTGCACCCAGCGGCTCGCTTGCAAGTTTTTGGCCTGAAGTTCTTTTTTTTTTTTTCATTTGGACAAAGCCCCTCAGAAGTGTAGCCTGCAAGACCTAATGGTTCAGAATGTGGTGGAAAAACAGTTTTTGAGATAGGAAGGTCCTACCGCCCTGAAATTTTAATACCTTATTCTAGGGCCTAACTGGGACCTCCGCACCGAAACTTGGCCCGGTCGGACCCCGAGGGCAGGAAGGGGGGGCCATCTGAACCATTAGGTCTTGCAGGCTACACTTCTGAGGGGCTTTGTCCAAATGACACTCCATTTGGGAAAACTTTTTTTCTCTATGGGCTAGAACTCCAAATCTCGGATATGTCGTACACGGGGCCCCGGGAAATGTGTGTAAACATTTTAGCATCCCTAGCTATCTCGAAAAGGTCGGCAAAGGGGCGTGACCTCCAACAGTACAGTAAATGTACATAAGACAGAGGTTAGTTTCTAGTCCCCATTTTTTGTGGGATGGAGGTGTACATTTGTGGCTAAAGGTGTGTAGACACAGCTGGCCTGTGGCCACGTTTTTGAAGTCGGGGGTCAAAAGGTCAAAAGGAGCCGGCACCACGCCGCTTATGAGATAACAAAAAGTTAATGTGTGTTTCTCTCATAACTTTTTGTCATTATTAAAGAGAGGCCTGATTCTCAGATATGCATGTTGGATGGCTAGGGTGTTGGTCTGGGAAGAACTTCAGGCCAAAAACTTGCAAGCGAGCCGCTGGGTGCAGGTGCAACGAGATGGAGCACTTGCTGAGCCTGGACTTTCATAATCTTCGCTCTGTGAATGTAAAGGATGTTTGGTCGGATGTTACGACGAAGCATCATAATGTGAATGGGAATATTCTATAAATCTCTTGATATCATCTTTCGTCTGAACACTTCTGCTGCAGCCACTTAAAGTCTCACTCCGAGAACCTTAAAATATGAATCAATCCATTAGAAGTATGAAAATATCTTCCCGGTGTCGCAACAGAGCAAACAAGGTGTCCTTTGACATCTACGTTTCGAGACGATTGCAACAGTGCCACAAATGATCATATTTGAATATGTTTCGGGGTAGTAATTAGCTGTCGATTTTGGAGGCCTTTATCAATAATGACCAGCTATAGATTTGCTTCCCGATGGAGATTTTTGACAAATTACATGTTAATTAGCATCTACACGTTAAGCTGAGTCCAATGAGATCAAGCTCGGCCTCTTGCTACACCGAGATCATGTCCTAGACCTAGGTGTACCATGTAAAACACATGTTACCATTAGCTAGAGTGTCGTTCTTGGTGTCATTGGACTCAGCTCAACGTGTAGATGCTAAATAACATGTCATTTGTGACAAATCTTTATCGGGAAGCAAATCAATAGCTGCTCAGTATTGATTAAGGCCTCCAATTTCGACAGCTAATTACTACCATTAAACATTTTCGAATATGCTCATGTGTGGCACCGTTGCAATCTCCTGGAAGCGTACATGTTGAAGGACACCTTGTTCGTCCTCTTACGCCACTGGGAAGATATTTACATCCTTCTGATTGACTAATGAATTGATTCAGCTATTCCCCCAGAAGTCTGGGGTCAAAAGGTCAAAGGGAGACGGCACCACGCCGGGGTGGATCCAGATCTCGGGCAACAGCGCAGGGTTGCCAGGTCCTGCAAAAAACGTGCCCCCCACGTACCGTTCAAAATCCACCCAAAATGTCCTAGAAGCATCCCAAATACAAAATGATATTATTGGCCATTTTGGCCAACGTTTTGAAAGTAATAATATTTGAGGGAATATTTTTTTGTTGTTGTTTTAGCAGCGAAATGCACCGTGTGCGTGTGTGCGTGTGTGTGTGTGTGTGTGTCTGTGTCTGTGTGTCTGTGCGTGCGTGTGTGTGCTTGTGTGTGCTTGTGTGTGTGTGTGTGTCTGTGCGTGTGCGTGCATGTGTGTGTCTGTATAACACGCTATTTTATGTTGAAATGCGACGTAATCCAGTGTTCACGAAAAGTACACTGTCAACGTATGCTTTTGGCGACTGGGTTGGCTCTCAGATATACGTGTTTCTAACAAGATGATATCATTAAAAGTTACATAAAGTAACAGTTTAATAACACAAACGCAGGAAGCACGTGAGCTGCTAGTTTAGCGAAAGCAACCTGACGTCGTTGAAACATGCGAGCGAGCCGATCAAATCCTAATAACTATAAAACTAAAGATCAGACACAATCACTGACTGAAGATTATGCAAGTAAAAAGTATATTTCTCGCTAGAAATGTTATTAGAAACACGTTTAACGGTGAATCGGTCCTAAAATATTGCATTTCCCATTCAGATAATAAAGATTAATAAAGATCATACACATTCACTGACTGAAGATTATGTAAGGAAAATGTACATTTCTCGCTAGAAAAGTCATTAGAAACGCGTTTAATGGTGTATCTGTCCTAAAATATTGCATTTCCCATTCAGATAATAAAGATTAATAAAGATCATACACATTCACTGACTGAAGATTATGTAAGGAAAATGTACATTTCTCGCTAGAAATGTCATTAGAAACGCGTTTAATGGTGTATCTGTCCTAAAATATTGCATTTCCCATTCAGATAATAAAAATTAATATGAGCTACGCCGTGTTCCGGAGCCGCGGGGGATTCTGGGAATTGGGGTTCTCAGTTGACCCCCCTAGAAACGTGTCTCCCCCCCCTCAACAAACGTGTCCCCCCCCCCCCCCCCCCCCCCCTCAACTAACGTGTCCCCCCCCCCCCCCCCCTTCATGGGTCTGATTCGCCGATTTCCCATACTGATATCCCCGAAGATTCTCGGGCATCTTCGACAATTTGGCTATAGATTGTCTCATTACACGCTAAATAATATAATTATAGCCTTGTAGTGACCGTAACATAATTCACCTACAGTATTTCGTTATGTGTTGTTCTTTCAATTGTGTTGTTGTTTACTGCATGTCATTTACGTTCTTGGTGGTTCAGGGATCGCGGTCCCTAAGGAGTACGTGCGTCTCATGACGTCACAGACCATGCTGGATTTGTTTACCTTCAGCACGCTTTGTTTTCCGGTTTTCTTTTTTACAAAATAAACGAGTCACACGGCTGTGTGCTCAACGTGCGAAGTTGTGTTCTTAACTTATTGCAATTTCCACAGCCTAATTATATATATAGGTTTTGGCATAAACATAACTAGGGTGCACTGTACTATCTGCGCACACCCTTTCTGAAGCCTCTCTCTCTCTCTCTCTCTCTCTCTCTCTCTCTCTCTCTGTCCCTCCCGCTCTCTCTTTCTCTCTCTCTGTACCGTTTTGTGGAGCACGTTAATTGTCTTAGAACACTCCCATTCAGAATGCATTGGTTTACATTTCGTTTTGTGTAACACGCAAAAAGTCTATCGTGCTCGGGAACACGCTTCAATAGATTAACGTTCGTGCGCAGGAGCACGCAATTGCGTGATACCGGGTTGGCCATTTACTTGCATTGGGGCAAATTCCGTGGCCACATCACGGACGATTTAAGTGATTCCGTGAGACCAACACGGACTGTGAGTTAAGCGCCCGTGGTCGACTCGCTCGTTGAAACGGGGATCCGTGTGTGAGCCACGGAATAACATTGTCATTTACTTGCATTGGAGTCAATTCCGTAGCCACATCACGGACCATTTAAGTGATTCCGTGAGACCACCACGGACTGTGAGTTAAGCGCCCGTGGTCGACTCGCTCGTTGAAACGGGGATCCGTGTGTGAGCCACGGAATAACAGTGTCATTTACATACATTGGAGCAAATTCCGTGGCCACATCACGGACGATTTAAGTGATTCCGTGAGACCAACACGGACTGTGAGTTAAGCACCCGTGGTCGACTCGCTCGTTGAAACGGGGATCCGTGTGTGAGCCACGGAATAACAGTGTCATTTACTTGCATTGGAGCCAATTCCGTAGCCACATCACAGACAATTTAAGTGATTCCGTGAGACCAGCACGGATTTTGAGTCAAGCCCCCGCCGTGGTCAACTTTGGCACACACACAGATTGAAACGGGAATCTGTGTGTGTGTGCCACGGAATATCAGTGTCATTTACTTGCATTGGAGCAACTTCCGTGGACACATCAAGGACAATTTAAGTGTTTCAGTGAGACCACCACGGGTTTTGAATTAATCCCCGTGGTCGACTCGCTCGTTGAAACGGCGATCCGTGTGTGAGCCACGGAACATCAGTGTCATTAACTTGCATTGGAGCGAATTCCGTGGCCACATCACGGAAATCGGCGTGTTTCCGTGATTTGGCTACGGATTTCGAGTTAAGCGTCCGTAGTCATTACACGGATTCCTGTGAGACCAGGTTGAAGCAGCGGGTGTGGGAGAAGTTCGGAGAGGCCATGGAGAAGGACTTTCGGTCGGCACCAAAGTGTTTCTGGAAGACTATCCACCTCAGGAGGGGGAAACGGGGAACCATCAAAGCTGTGTACAGTAAGGATGGGACTCTGTTGACCTCAACTGAGGAGGTCGTCGGACGTTGGAAGGAACACTTTGAGGAACTCCTGAATCCGAATAACACGCCCTCTATGTTGGAGGCAGAGCTCGAGGTTGATGGTGTTTCATCGTCAATTTCCCTGGTGGAGGTCACTGAGGTAGTCAAACATCTCCGCAGTGGCAAAGCCCCAGGGAATTATGAGATCCAGCCAGAAATGCTAAAGGCTCTGGGTGTTGAGGGGCGGTCATGGTTGACACGCCTATTCAACATCGCGTGGGAGTCGGGTACAGTGTTCAAAAAGGGGGACCAGAGAGTGTGTGCCAATTACCGGGGTATCACACTTCTCTGCCTCCCTGGTAAAGTCTACTCCAAGGTGCTGGAAAGGAGGGTTCGGCCGATCGTCGAACCTCAGATTGAAGAGGAACAATGCGGTTTTCGCCCCGGACGTGGAACTACGGACCAGCTCTTCACTCTCGCAAGGATCCTGGAGGGGGCCTGGGAGTATGCCCATCCGGTCTACATGTGTTTTGTGGATCTGGAGAAGGCGTATGACCGGGTACCCCGGGAGAAACTGTGGGAGGTGCTGCGGGAGTATGGGGTAAGGGGGTCTATCCTCAGGGCCATCCAATCTCTGTACTCCCAAAGCGAGAGATGTGTTCGCGTCCTCGGCAGCCAGTCAGTTTCGTTCTCAGTGGGTGCTGGTCTCCGCCAGGGCTGCGCCTTGTCACCAATCCTGTTTGTGATATACATGGACAGGATATCGAGGCGTAATCGTGGTGGGGAGGGGTTGCAGTTCGGTGGTCTGAGGATCTCGTCACTGCTTTTTGCAGATGATGTGGTCCTTGTTGGATCATCGGCCTGTGACCTTCAGCACTCACTGGATCGGCTGGCGGCCGAGTGTGAAGCGGCTGGGATGAGGATCAGCACCGCTAAATCTGAGGCCATGACTCTTAGCAGGAAACCGGTGGATTGCTTACTCCGGGTAGGAATTGAGTCATTAGCCCAAGTAATAATAATAATAATAATAATAATACATTTAATTTAGAGGCGCCTTTCAAGACACCCAAGGTCACCTTACAGAGCATATAGTCATCATACATTATTTTAAAAACAAGACATTGTGTAAAAATAAATAAACATAAGCAATAAGAAATAAATAAAACAAAAACAAGACAAAACAAAACAAAAAAAAAAACAATCAAAACAGTGATCAGTTAGACGTTGTGTGCGAGTTTGAACAGGTGAGTTTTGAGTTGTGACTTGAAGGTTGTAATGGTGTCAAGTGAAGGAGTTCAAGTACCTCGGGGTCTTGTTCGCGAGTGAGGGTACTATGGAGCGTGAGATTGGCCGGAGAATCGGAGCAGCGGGGGCGGTATTGCGTTCGCTTTACCGCACCGTTGTTACGAAAAGAGAGCTGAGCCGCAAGGCAAAGCTCTCGATCTACCGGTCGATCTTCGTTCCTATCCTCACCTATGGTCATGAGGGTTGGGTGATGACCGAAAGGAGGAGATCGCGGGTACAAGCGGCCGAGATGAGTTTTCTCAGAAGGGCGGCTGGCGTCTCCCTTAGAGATAGGGTGAGAAGCTCAGCCATCCGTGAGGAACTCGGATTAGAGCCGCTGCTCCTTTACTTAGAAAGGAGTCAGCTGAGGTGGTTCGGGCATTTGGCAAGGATGCCCACTGGGCGCCTCCCTTGGGAGGTGTTTCAGGCACGTCCAGTGGGGAGGAGACCTCGGGGAAGACCCGGGACAAGGTGGAGAGATTATATCTCAACACTGGCCTGGGAACGCCTCGGGATCCCCCCATCAGAGCTGGTCAATGTGGCCAGGGAAAGGGAAGTCTGGGGCCCCCTGCTTGAGCTGCTCCCCCCGCGACCCGTCCCCGGATAAGCGGATGACGATGAGATGAGATGAGAGATGAGAGTTAAAACCTTAACTATAGGTTGACCAACTCTGAGCTGTAAAACTCTGAATTTTCGGTTTCAGAACAGGTGATAACGCTTAGTTCAATCAACTCTGAGTCAAGGTAACTCTGAGTGAAGCTCGTGCATGAGGATATAAAAAGCCCTCATCAATGGAACACAGATAACATGATTCACCATGGCAACAAGTACTAACAAGCCTCGATCCTCCTACTTCTCCCAGCGGAGTTGCAAATCTTAATGACTGCATATGCAGAAAGCGAGCATATATTTTTACTAAAAAGCCATACTATTGCAGCAGCCAAAAAGCGGGAGCTCGCGTGGGAAAAAATAGATGACCGAGTCAATGCGTGATTATTTATTTGAGAAAAAAAAAAGTTTTCTCGTGAATGTTCCACTTATTCACAATTATATTCCATATGTGTGTTTGTGCGCACAGGTGCAACCCAACAGGCCCCAAACTGACTTGGCAGCAACTAAAAATGATATATAAATGTAGTTCAAACAGGTAAGGTATAATTTAAGTACAAGCAATTGTGATGTTGTTTAGCCTGCCCTCATTAAACAGCATTTAGTGGCTGCATTCAACATGTGATAGATATATTTAAGTAATTAGGGAAATCTGCTAAACAAAGAAAAATCACAACACTGCCAGTATTTAATATTGTCTATATGAAAGCAACACCTAAATGCCCTTTATACATACAAGTCTCCAAAGTTGTGTTTTCTGGTTATCTTCAAATTTGACCTCCATTATACGTCACGCCACGGCCTGTCACACGGTCCAACACCCTCATCTAGTGGCCGCCCGGTGCCACTGGGCCTCACCTCCTCTGCACACCTGTTCGCGATCTTCGATCAACGTCCTCTACTTAAGCCGGGGATCTCCAGTCTGCCGGCGCCAGTTCGTCGTTTATCACTACTCAGTTAGTAACGTACCTACCAGCATTACCAATTGTCTAGCTCGTTTCCTCTGTCCTCCAGTAACCCTTTGCCCTCCGTTTGTAGTTCTCCGTCCGTTACCCTGACCTCCTGTTGCCTAATCCCCGCCTGCCTGACCACCCGCCTACTGCCGAGCCCCTGCCCGCCTGACTGCCCGCCTGTTATCTGACCCCCTGCCTGCCTGACTGCCCGCCTGTTATCTGACCCCCTCGCCTGTCTGACTACCCGCCTGCCTTACAATAAACCCCGTTTCCCTTTACCCCGTCTCTGTCTGTGCCTGCGCTTGGGTTCCAACGTTCTGTACACCCTTAACATTATAGCCAACAGAAAAAAGGCAGAACCACGCAAAACAAGTGGCGGTCCACCACCACCTCTCACAGAGGCTGAAGAGATGGCATCTCTGGGGGGAGCTCATCTGACCCAGCCACACCCCAGGACACAGGGGCCTACATAAGAGGTAAGTTATTCAAATGAATGGCATGTACATCAATCCTTTTTCTAGTGTTCAGTAATGGCCATCCATTCATCTTAGAAACCACTTGCCACACTGATTTTTTTTCTTGTAGCAGTAGGCTACAGTTCTTTGTAATTGGCTGCTGTTGCTTTCAGATATCAATCTATTTGAAGGTGACTCAGTTTGAACATTTTTGATGGGACCTGCACGCTATTGTAAAAAAAGAAATGTAATTAGGTGGGGCACATTTGTGGGTAATCAAATGTCTAATCTTTATCTTCTACCAGTTACTGATGATGGTGTAATCTGTCTCGTGGAGCCTTCTGCCATAACACACCTCCATGCTGTTGTAAGTACTCTTAATATTCAACAGATTTGTCCTAATGGGTAGAATATAACACAAACATTCTGTTTCATTACAGGATGATGATGAAGACACCATATCAGCTGCCACAGAGAGGGAAGTAATAACTTTGGTTTCAGTTAATTGTTCCACAATACAACTTGCAACTTCTTTCTCTTTAACAGAGCAATGCCGGAAGTTACAATGAGGAAGAAGGTCCATCAACCTCCACAGCACAGCTTACCTCAGTAAGATGTTGTTCAGCGTTGACCCACAACTTACAATGACATTAAGTAGACATGGCACTGTGAAATTCAACGTCTTTTATGTTCCTATAGCTCCCTGTGAAACAACTTTACAAAGTATATATTTAGAAGCCCAAATAAACAAATCACACCTAGAAGTGGAGCACATAAGGCTGCAGATCACCAAAACAAAAAAGGAAATACAACTGCTGGACCATCAGTTAAAGGTGGGTGACGTGCCCACAGGGGGATGTTTTTTAATTGTTTCAACAACAAAGGATTAACAACTGTACAACATTTGCCCTTCTAGGAAATAAAGAAGACCCCGTAAAATGAGGCATATTGTCGTTCTTTGACACTGGGGAGGTGATGGGTCAGTTAGAAATGATTGAAGCATATCATCACTCTAACAGCTCTTCCATCTCGTGCATCAGCAGGGGGGTCAGGATTATTATCAGGATCATTGGGGGAAAGAGTAGGACATTGTTCTCCTCTAATAGTGGCAATGTTGTGGAGAACCACACATGCCACTATCATGTCACAAGCCCTTTCCAGGGTGACCCTGAGGCTACGAAGGCACTGGAACCAGGCCTTGAGTATGCCGATGGTCATCTCCACTCTGGCTCGTGTCCTGCAGTGAGCCAAGTTGTAGTGTCGCTGTGGGCCAGGGTCAGGGTCAGGGTAAGGGGTCAGCAGATAGCGCTGGCAGGGGTACCCTCTGTCTCCGAGTAGATAACCATCAAACTCTCCTATGATAATATAAGATACACTTTATTGTTTCAGTTGCAAGAGGAGGAAACAAAATATTGATCATAGGATATAACTATATACTGGATATATAAACTATATATATAAACTCACCACGGGCAAGTCTGGCATTCAGTGTAGAAGCTTTATGCCAAAGCTTTATGACATGAATAAATTATTGCTAAAATAAAAACATCCAATCGGGGTCTAATAACCCTCTCCCGACGGAGATTTCTGCGGAGTATCTGCGCCTCAACATCCACTGGCTCTTCAAAAAACCAGAGTTTCCCTCATCTCGGGTTTAACTAACTCTGAGTTTTCACTTTTCACTAAACCTGCTTTCTGAAACGGGCCCAGGGGGCACACACAGGGGCCTACATAAGAGGTAAGTAATTCAAATGAATGGCATGTACATTAATCCTTTTTCTAGTGTTCAGTAATGGCCATCCATTCATCTTAGAAACCACTTGCCACACTGATTTTTTTTTTTCTAGCAGTAGGCTACAGTTCTTTGTAATTGGCTGCTGTTGCTTTCAGATATCAATCTATTTTAAGGAGACTCAGTTTGAAAAATGTTGATGGGACCTGCACACTATTGTAAATTTTTTTTTTTAATTAGGTGTGGTACATTCTTGGGTAATCAACAGTCTAATCTTTATCTTCTCCCAGTTACTGATGATGGTGTAATCTGTCTCGTGGAGCCTTCTGCCATAACACACCTCCATGCTGTTGTAAGTACTCTTAATATTCCACAGAATTGTCATAATGGGTAGAATATAACGCAAACATTCTGTTGCATTACAGGATGATGATGAAGACACCTTATCAGCTGCCACAGAGAGGGAAGTAATAACTTTGGTTTCAGTTAATTGTTCCACAATGCAACTTGCAACTTCTTTCTCTCTAACAGAGCAATGCCGGAAGTTACAATCAGGAAGAAGGTCCATCAACCTCCACAGCACAGCTTACCTCAGTAAGATGTTGTTCAGCGTTGACCCACAACTTACAATGACACTAAGTAGATATGGCACTGTGAAATTCAACGTCATTTATGTTCCTGTAGCTCCCTGTGAAACAACTTTACAAAGTATATTTAGAATCCCAAATAAACAAATCACACCTAGAAGTGGAGCACATAAGGCTGCAGATCATCAAAACAAAAAAGGAAATACAACTGCTGGACCATCAGTTAAAGGTGGGTGACGTGCCCACAGGGGGATGTTTTTTAATTGTTTCAACAACAAAGGATTAACAACTGTACAACATTTGCCCTTCTAGGAAATAAAGAAGACCCCATAAAATGAGGCATATTGTCGTTCTTTGACACTGGGGAGGTGATGGGTCAGTTAGAAATGATTGAAGCATATCATCACTCTAACAGCTCTTCCATCTCGTGCATCAGCAGGGGGGTCAGGATTATTATCAGGACCATTGGGGGAAAGAGTAGGACATTGTTCTCCTCTAATGGTGGCTATGTTGTGGAGAACCACACATGCCACTATAATGTCACAAGCCCTTTCCGGGGTGACCCTGAGGCTACGAAGTCACTGGAACCAGGCCTTGAGTATGCCGATGGTCATCTCCACTCTGGCTTGTGTCCTGCAGTGAGCCAAGTTGTAGTGTCGCTGTGGGCCAGGGTCAGGGTCAGGGTAAGGGGTCAGCAGATAGCGCTGGCAGGGGTACCCTCTGTCTCCGAGTAGATAACCATCAAACTCTCCTATGATAATGTAAGATACGCTTTATTGTTTCAGTTGCAATAGGAGGAAACACAATATTGATCATAGGATACAACTATTTACTGGATATATAAACTATATATATAAACTCACCACGGGCAAATCTGGCACTCAGTGTAGAAGCTTTATGTCAAAGCTTTATGACATGAATAAATTATTGCTTAGACTTTTACCTGCAATTCGGTGGAACTCTTCTTTGAGAAGTCTGCTGGGTCTGTGACTTGGGAACACTACAAACGTGTATAGTAGCCGTTTCAGTGCAAGTGTCACATTTCGAACAACCCTTGGACACATGCTCTGCATCACCGACGTTATGCAAAAAACTGCCGTTGGCAAAAGAACGCAGCGCAATACAAAGAATTTCCTTGGAACTGAGAGCGTGTCCAAGATGTGTCATGTGAACTATGTGAGGGCTGAGAATATTGTTTAGATAGATTATAGATGATGCAGAGAAACGGAAACGCTCAAACAGGTACTCATCAGGGAATGATAAAACATCCAATCGGGGTCTAATAACCCTCTCCCGACGGAGATTTCTGCGGAGTATCTACGCCTCGACATCAACTGGCTCTTCAATAAAAGGACACGCCATGTCTGCCACTGCCTTCAGTCTGCAGGCTTCAACTTAAGAGCAGGAGGAACTCAGGGTTAGTTGACGAAAACCTGCCAGCGAGCAGTTT
The DNA here is from genome assembly GCF_902167405.1 of Gadus morhua. Classification (NCBI taxonomy): domain Eukaryota; kingdom Metazoa; phylum Chordata; class Actinopteri; order Gadiformes; family Gadidae; genus Gadus; species Gadus morhua. Next base: position 30,034,217 of record NC_044050.1, on the reverse strand, counting down.
AGTTTCACAGAGTATGTTGCTAGGGTAACTGACTCAGAGTTAAGCTGAACTGGCTTAATGAAACCGAAAAACCAGAGTATCCCTCATCTCGGGTTTAACAAACTGAGTTTTCACTAAACCTGCTTTCTGAAACGGGCAGCCGGTCCACTTGACATCGGGTAGGCGCATGAGTGTTTATTTGGCTACAGGCTTTTCTAATGTCTCATTTTGGCTGCTGTATGTGGTGCACTTTCCTATCCTTAACGTAAACATTAACCTATTCAGTAGGCCTGCCCCGACGTGAGTCAGACATGGCGATTTGTCTTTCCTTTACTTCTCAAACTACTTGACAATTGCATGTTCATCAGCCCGATTTCAAAAATCCTCGGGGGAGAAACCCCCAAACCCCCGTTTTAAAAGGACTCTTCTGGGCTACAGCCCCGGATGTTTTCAATTGCTAGCGACGCTCCTGCCCTTAACCATTCATTGACCACAAATGTTGATCTACATAGCATATCTTTCCAGGTCACAGCTTTACCCACATCAACCACTATGCTTAAGAAACTGTTCTAAAAATTGTACTTATTGTAAGTCGCTCTGGATAAAAGCGTCTGATAAATAATTAATGTAAATGTAAATGTTATCAATTGGTTGAAAGGGAAGGTCCACCAAAACAGCAGCTTCTATTGATGCAAAAATAAGTGATGAATGATTCTCAGGGCCACGTTTTAGTCAGCAAGGTAGAGCACTCTTTATTATTTTTATTGGATCCAAATACAGCGGGCACGACACAACAGCTGTGGTTCTTTGATTCCTGGGTGTGTAGGAGAGGGGAGTCCCTGGATGTGTAGTTTGGAGGTGTTGGCCTCTGGTTCCTGGGTGTGTAGGGGGGAGGTGTTGGCCTCTGGTTCCTGGGTGTGTAGTGAGGAGGTGTTGGCCTCTGGTTCCTGGGTGTGTAGGGGGGAGATGTTGGCCTCTCCTGGTGCTCTGCCTGCGGTCGAGAGGGCTGTCCTTACTGGTGGGTTCAGCCTCTGTGACCACGCGGTAGGTGGTCTAGGTGCTGGAGCTGGAGCTGCTGCCAGTGCTAGGGGTGGGGGAGAAGAATATTATTATAGATTAAGCAAGCCATTATATCCAGTCACCTTCCCTGAATATCAGAGCCTTTTGATTATCATTATGGTGGTTTATTTTTAGTACAAATTGTAAATAAAGCAATACCATGAGATGGTATGGATTCTCCTCCCATGTGCTGTGATTTCCCTATTCGATTAATAAAGAACTATCTCCTCTTATATGTCCTTTCCCGTGGGTTTACTTCCCTGTTGACCTTTTTTATGTGAATGCATTCATGGATGCTGTGGTGGCACACGTTTCTAAAGCGTGCCTTAAAGGGGTGATATGCTACCACCAGGTATGAGTGTGATTATCCATTACAGGCCATTTGAATATCGGCCTTTTCTTGTACCTTAGTGAAGTCAAAAAGGGGCGTGTCTAGCTAGTTGTATGATGGACAGATCAGAAAAGTTTGCTACGGTTCACTGGGAAGGCGGGTAGACTGATCTATCCAGCATACATCTAGGTGGACATGCCCACTTGTGATGTCATGAGGACACAGGGAAAGGCAGATCATCAAAGGGCCTGTAACGGCTGACAACACTCACACCTGGTGATGTGACATCACCTCGGCTAAAGGCACGCAGCCCGTCCCCTGACCCACCTGGCACCCCCGTCCAGCAGTCTGCGGTACTCTGCGATCTCCATCTCCAGGCGCGTCTTGGCGTCCAGCAGCATCTGGTACTCCTGGCCCTGGCGGTCGATGTCGCCTTGCAGGTTGACCAGCTGCTCCTCCAGGCTGGTCACCTGGTTCTCCGTCTCCTGCAGGGTGCCCTCGAGTGACCCTTTCTGTGGTCCGCAGGGAGGGGAGAGGAGGGGGGAGAGAGTGTTTAGGAGGGGAGAGGAATGGACCAATGTCACCTCTCTTAGGTGCAATAGTGAAAAATGCTAACTATGGTTACCCTATCCCTGATCACACCCTAATTAACTAGGGTACAAATATCCCCTGACCACACCCTTAGTAACTAAGGTAACCCTGTCCACACCCTAATTAACTCAGGTAACCCTGTCCCCTGACCACACCCTAATTAACTCAGGTAACCCTATCCGCTGACCACACCCTAAGGTGCGGTCTTCCGCAGACAGCAGTGCACCCACAATGGTGAGCTGTGATTGGAGCTCTCTCTGCAGGGACTGCAGCAGGCGGTTGAGGTTGGTTTCTGTGCTCACTGCGACCTCCTGTTTGACCGTCGCCGCCTGCGATGGAATCAAAACACAAGGAGCTGAAGATTAACACTTATGTAGATGGAAACACGATGCAGCATCCAGCACGGAGAACATGTTCTGTCCAGTGGAGTCCTTGGTTCCTAACTTCTCTTGGAACCAGGCGTCCAATTCCTTCTTGTTGTTGGCCGATGCCTGTTCGTACTGCTCGCGGATTTCTGACAGGACGGCGTTCAGGTCCTGCGTCGGCCCCGCGTCCACCTCCACGTTCACCTGGCCTGTCATCTGCTGCCGCTGGCCGAGCATCTCCTGGTAGCACCGGCGGGAAGAAGACAAGTTAGAGGCTGGACAAGAAATAAGCATCTCCACTGAGCTTCTGAAAGGCTGTGTTTAGGATCAGAGCATACGGCGGTTGGACACAATGAGACACGAGGAGACATGCATGACGGGAGCCTGGCGTTACAAACCCACCTCCTCATGGTTCTTCTTCAGGAAGATCAGCTCCTCCTTCAGCCCTTCAATCTGCATCTCCAGGTCAGACCTGGCCAGCACGTCCAGCACCCTCTTGAGTCCGGCGAAGTCCGCCTCCACCGACTGCCGCATGCTCAGCTCGTTCTCCCTCCTGTGGAGCACAGCGTTAGCGAGGACTACCCTCAGAGACATCCGCTCTCTACAGTCAGCCTGCGCAGTCACGGTGTCTGTCGCTCTCTGGTCTTCTTACTTTGACTTGAAGTCGTCTGCCGCCAGCTTGGCGTTGTCGTTGGCCAGGTAGATGCTTCCGTCGACACACATGGCGCCATGGATCTAGAGCGGTGAAGAGCAGGGCAAAAGAACGCAGGAGTAGAGGAATGAGTCATTAAGCGAGGTGTTCAGGAGGACGGACGGTAAGCAGCGAGGGGCGGAGGTCTTTCTGAAGCTCAGGGGACGTACCTTGTTGTGCAGGTCTGCGATGGAGACGAAGAAGGCGGAGTAGTCTCGGGATCCGGGAGAGGTTTTGTTCTCCAGGAATTGTCGAATCCTCAGCTCCAGCTCGGCGTTGCCGTTCTCCAGGGACCACACATCTTCCAGGTAGGTGGCCAGGCGGTCATTCAGATTCTGCATGGTGGCCTTCTCATTGGCGCAGACGTCGAAGCCAACTCCTCCTCCGCTGCCTCCGCCACCGCCAATAAAGGGGCTACTGGCACTGAAGGAGATAGTATGGTTGATGCGGATATTATCATCAATTATTATATTGGTATATGTGGAAGTGTCTCGCCTGGTATTGTCGATGGTAGTTACGTTGCCCATCGTAGGTGCTGTAGGAGAGGAGAACCAGGAGATGAAGAGAGGAGGAGAGAGCGACTGTGGTGCACTCCCCTGCTCCTGCCCTGCTCTTTATAATCCCACAGCGGAGGAGGACTAGGAGGCGCAGAGACGGGCTGGAGGGAGGAGCTGCCACAACACTCCTCCACCTGCCACACACGCCCTGCTGCACCCATACGTGTTTGGAGGGAGGGTGGAGGGTGGAGGGTGGAGGGGGGAGGGGGAGGGTGGAGGGGGGAGGGTGGAGGGTGGGCACCCACCAGCTCGTTACACTGATTGTTAACAAGAAGCTGTTGTTGTGTGGTTGGCAGGAGAAAAAAATGGGGAAATGGGGCGGAGCCTCAGGGGCAGGGGGCGGAGCCTCAGGAGCAGCTACTGGGAGGGGCTGGCTGTCTGCTTTCCACATCCATGCACACACACACGCACACACACAAATACACACACGCTCACAGACACACATGCACACACACACGCACATACAAACACACACACACACACACACAAACATACACCCACGCTCAAACACACACGTGCACGACAGATATGCTTACACTACCGACAAACGCGCACACACAGGACACACATGCACATACACACGCAAAGACATGCACGCATACACACACGCAAACACACACTCACACAAACAGCACACACACATACAGGCTACCCAAGCACACATATACACATGCGCACATGCACATGCGCACACACACACACAAATATTTTTTGTGAAATAAAAATACTACGTACTTTGTGTATATGTTCACCTGCAATGACCCAGCATGAGAGTAACGGTCTCGCCTCTCGTTTTGTGTGAGCTGTTTCCGCCAGTAGAGGGCGCCTTTACTGCATCCATCTCCTCTGTGCGCAGGGAGTTCGGAGCCCTGTTTCAGGTAGCTGGTTTTGAGGCAACCCCGAGTTTGTTCGCTCTGAGTTAATGGAAACTCTGGGTTTTCCGTTTCAGGTAGCAGGTTCAGCGCAACCGAGAGTTAGTTGCTGCGGCATGCAATGTTTCTTCTTGGAAAGAGGGGTCGAATCCAAAGGAATAGCTTTAAAGAGACTTTATTTGTATAAAGTATTTTCGGTATGGTAAACTGATGCTCTGAAGTAAAGAGAGATTGGAGATGTGCCTTAGCACGTGCGAGAGTGTTCTCCTAGCTGATCCTAGCCACAAACCCACGTATGGTAATCGCTGCCGGGAGAGTTCTAAGGTTTTCATGGCCAGGTGGGCTTCTTTATGGACTCAGCGAGGACCGGAAGACTTGGAGAGGAACCGGTGTGACGTAATCCTCGGTTTTCCTCGCCTGGTCTGTGATGCTGCCCTCTGTGGCTAAAGTATCTATTGCAGCCTTCAGTAATGTCCTGCTTTCCCTTGTGGCTATGTGTAGTATTTACGGCTTATATATTTGGTCCTACCCCCTATTGGTTAAGTGAGGGAAATACAGCTTGTGTTCCTAAAATACGTAACAGTCCCTCCTTGGTCATCTTAGATGACCATACAATAATATTTTCAATCATAAACACCATTTACCACACCGAAAACATAGTCAAAGTAGGATCAATCATCAACACCATCAACCGTCGTGGAAAGACCTCTTGAAGAGAGGGAAAAACCACTACGCGTCCCCATAATACTGAGACGGCATTCACCTTGTGGGTCTTATTGGAAATACAGGTCATTATTTAACAATACAACAATGAACATAAATCTTGTTAACATACAATCACATGGCCAAACAGCACACAAACAAAACTATCCAAGAAATCCTGAGCTAATACTTTTGGTTATGTGCAACAAGGTCATAAAATATTCAACAGGTGCAAAAGTAACGTAAAAATTGGTGGTCATAATACAATTTTAAAATTTCAAAAGGATTGATAAGCTAACATGGATTTGGGGGGGTTCAGGAAATCTTCGTGTATTGGTGCGCCGGTTCATGTGGGTGGTTAGGGCATGGATTTGGGGGGTTCAGGTGATCTTCGTGTATTGGTGCGCCGGTTCATGTGGGTGGTTTTGGGCGATGTTATTATTGTAGTCATTGTTTTTTCTGTCGCCGTCGGGTCTGTAATTCATGAACCCAAGACTCGTCCCTCCTTGTCAAGGGCTCAACTCAGAGAGGTTACTCCTACATCATGGGAATCTCCAAACAGGTTCTCCGTCGTCGTGTCAGCAACAGGTGGCCTGTAAACAACCGTCTCAAAGATCAACAGTACCATTATCAATGCAGCGATTCAGAAATAACGGGTTGCATTCGCAACACTATACAATAACAAACTGCCTGGTATGGTTGTTAGAAATGTGTTATTCAAGTAAATCCGGGATATTGATTATCTTATATACAGGCGCTTCTACTAGAATAGTAGAAGTGTTGACTATTCTACATATTACAGCTGGATATGGTCGGGCCCCTCAGGTGATGTATCATTCACTTTCATCGGATCATATCTGATCCCCATGTAAGCCTGAATGGCACTTGGCGCTTCTGTAGCGCCCACTGCTGTGGGGATCAGCAGATGCAGTAGCCCTCGTGCACAGGGAATACAACGGCAGCCGGTGACAATTAACACGGTCTCTGCATTCATTCCCGCAACGGGCACTTACTGGATCATGCTTTTCCACCTCCCAAACATATTCTCCATCCAACCTGTGAAAGGGTCATTAATGCCGGAGTTCTCTGTCAATTCTAACCTGAGGGATTGTAATTATGCCAGCAACCCATCCAGAGTTGTGTTATTGGGGATAAAGTACAACACGGTGTGCCTATCATCGCATTTATCCCTCCTTGCTCTGTCAATAACATTTCCATATCTATATATATATATATATTCCTTTTAACTTTATGTGTTAAACTGAACGAAGTGTTGCTGATTATGATACATGTAATTTATCTAAACAATATATATATACATAATTTTTATATGGTGGACAAGCAAAACAGAACCAATTCAACTCCTGCCGTTATTTGATCTCCTCATGTGACTGTTACTCCTTGCTTGGCGGAGGCAGTTTATCGGCTCCGGGTGTGTCTGCATCTGGTTCTGGAACTTTTGTTTCTATTGTAGAAATAAAAACTCATGTACAGCAGTTAGTTGTTCAAAAACATTTCCTATAATTATATTTTTAATTGTTCTAATGGAAGTCCATTATGGGACCCTAGAAATGTAAGTGTAAGCATGAATCTAACCGTAAGCATTACGTGCAAAGTTAGCTGTGTCAGAGTGATACACGGTACGCACCTTGCTTCTGGAAACATAGGACCTGAAAATTGTATGCGTTTCAAACATGTTTGTATTATAATTGATCTATTTAGTGCTTGTGCGGATTTTAAATTTTTGTTTTGAGTGTCTCATTCCTTATTCTGAGCTGATTTCAACCTTCAACCTTGATTTAATATTCACACTACATCCCTCCTTGCGCATTGCTTCAGCCATGCGCATTAGAATTAACCAATCCTAACAACGGTGTAGTGCAACCAAGTTGAAGTTCCTTTCCTTAATCATCTGTACCTAAACCAATCCATTATGAAGATATATGAAGACCAGTACATACAAAACCAAAGGTCGATAGTTGTGGGTCTATGCAGCCGTCTTGAGACCACGCTGTAGTTAAATGCAGTAAACCGTAAATGTTTCATGAGTCAGATGCGCCGTAACTTATCAGAGTAAAAATAAATATCAGACTATGAGACGCTGACGTTGTAACTAAGTGTTACAGCAGTAGCAGTGGCATTTGAAAGGTTAACCCTCTACTGCTGAATCTAAATTGAGCCTATGTTGTCCCTGGCGAGCAGATGTATTGTTAATCCCTTTCCTATCTTATAAACCTAAAAAGATGAAAAAAAAGGGAAATTAGAAAGTTAAAATTTGTATGTTCAATATCACTTCTTTGTAACCGTATCTGGTTCCAACAGCTACCTTTATTATACTACCCGATTGTCCAACACTATATGCACATCTGGGCATTAAATATAGGGTGATATTCTAAAACAAAACAAAACCTGAGCCTAAAATAAAAATTCAGAAGTTATTGGATAAAGCAAAGTTATTGAAAGTTAATTATAATGAACCATTTTCTAATTATCTTAGTTTTATATGTGATATGTTTTCAATATCCCCTCGTGTATGTAACAGTCGAGTAACCTCCATTATTTTGGTGGCTCTGACACACACAAGAGGACATTCACACATGGTATATGAATCCACCCTTTGTTTTCATTCTATATTTTTATTTTCATTTTATTTTTATCTCTATATACACATTCTTAAGAAAAGCACGAACGAAGAATAATCATAACATGCGTCAGACCTAAAAATAAGCATATTATTCAACAATTTGAGACTTCAGATGGGATTTCTTCCTGCGGAGCTCTTCATTTTCTAAAGGGTCCGCAGAAAGGTCCGCTGAGTGGCCAGGAGTTCTTACACATTCAGAAGTGTTGCTGAGGACAGCTGACTCACAACAAACCAAAAGCCTTTGTTAACCATATGGGCATCCAAGTCATCATTCCTTAAGATGTCATAAATATGGGGTTGGCCGTTCCTTATCACTTGCGTCTCTGCGCTTCTCTGGGGATCAAGGATTACGGGCCCAAACCAACACTGGACAACAGAGGAACAGAGTGAGAACTGATTTCCACTAACCTCAAAGGATTTTGAACAACCCTGCAGAATAACAGGGTGACAAGACCACATGGGAAAATACAAACATACAAAACTTAAATTTAACATTATCAAAATATCTTATTAAAAATCTCCATTTCAATATTAGGCATCATACTTCTGTTGTTACCGTAACGTTGTCAGTTGGGGACAGTCGGGGTTACGTACGGCTGTGCGTTTTGGTTGACCATTAAACTGGTTGTGATATATTGTAATAATCGAGTATCCACTGTCTTGGCGTGTAAAGAAAAACGTAACACGTATATTGTTAATCAAAATTATGATGAATTACGGATTACTTTTATTACTTATGTAATTTAAATGTAAATATTGCCAATTATTAACCATAGATTACGTGAAGACTTTTATTATTTTCATAGTTTGTAATGAAATATATATTGTATTCTTTCTTATTTTGGACCTCGTCAGGTCTGTTGAACTATGCATTTCTACCGCTTGTCCTCAGGATCCTCTATTGGGGGGGACTCCTCTATTGGAGGTTATCCCAGAACTCTTCTAATAAGAATCCCCAGGCCTGGATAACCCCGGACTTCTGTGGACGAGCGGTATGCACGCTATGGACAACTTTAAAGGCTAACCGTTCATGATGTGGAGTCTAGATAATTATTTATATTTTAAGATCACCGTGTAACTGTCGTATAGGGATCTGGTTGATGCAAGACCCCTGGGTCGGTGCCCTTTTGTAGGACTTCTTTCGGTTCTTGAATCCGGCTTTCCTAATTGTTGAATACAAGATAATGCATGCATATTGTGGTACAATATTATATCTATTGCAATCGCTTCAATGGAGGCAATAGTTGACCTTTGAACATTTCACACAGTGTTTATTCGTATGTAGTAGCTGATTATAGCAGAATTTAACCCATGTAGATTTAATATTCGCAAAAAACGTATTGTAATTGTGTCTACCGCAGTTGAGCTAACTCCCTCCTTGGGCACCGTTTAAAACCATGTGCACCATTTATTAATTCAACATATTATTCTAGCAGTTGAACCCCGTGTCTATTTGAACCAGCCTGGTTCTCTACCTGTCTTGCTACACAAAACGCATGTTGAATAGACAGAAGGGCTCAGCAACCTGAAAAAAAAAAAAATTACTGTCAGTGTTTGGCATTCCTTCTTATACTGCCATTGCCTGGAGAGAGAAAGAATTAAGATCAATGCAGAGTGGTAGAAAGATGAGTGTTTGGGAACTATAATGCTTGTGTTGCCACCTCTTAAAGAGAAAAGAGAATTAATATTTTATGCACAGAAGTAAAATGATGATTGTGGGCAACTGATCGTTGTGTTGCCACTCCCTGATTAGAAAAGAGAATATTTGTAGTAATGTTAACGATTAAAAATGATGAATGTCGGGCATCCATTACTGCTCGGGTTGCCAAGGCCTGACGAGAAAAGAGAAAAAATTTAGTACAAATGCAAGAGATCGGCTACTTGGAAAGCTGGGGGTCGTCTAGTTGGGATTTATAATAGTTATATATATATATTTGTGGTACATTTGGAGATGTTGAGATGTAATTGGGAATAATCTCGTGTTAACGAGTAGGGGGCACTACCAAGAACTACAAAAATGGCTGCGGTGCATACTACATACGTATCAGCCGACTACAGAAACTTCTCTGAGTTCTATCTGTCCGGCTGAAAACTGTGGTACCTTATAGCATAAGGTACCACTTAACCGCAATTTGTGTTCTTAATACACTCTGTTTCTGTGCTTTGCGTACATTTATATGTACACAGATAGCCCTATGAGATCCTTGGATGATAAGGGGAACTACAAATAGAAGTTATCATTGTTAAAAATAGCGACAGAGAGAGAGAGATAGAGAGAGGTGATGTGGGAAGGGTGGGGGTTCATTCTATTCTCTGGGGAAGAGGGGGGGGGGGGGGGGGGGGTCTTAATGAGGGGGGGTCTTTATGAGGGGGGGGTGGGAGATGGGGACTAAAGGATGGGGAAGGAATTTAAGGGGTGAGGGAGGGCCTATCTTTAGACAGGCAGGCAGACAGAGAGAAGGAGCGAGGAATTGGGAGTTACAAGATTGTACAACGTTAATTACTTTTCAATATTCCATATTGAAACTGTGGAACAACCTTCCTGGTTGCCCAAAAGCAATATGTCTGTACAAACAAAGTGGATTTACAGATTTATCACATGTATACATAAATATTGTTCTCCCATAGATGTTGAATTCTATTAGTTACAAAACTATAGCCAAAATATTATGCGTCAGAAACTATTGCTTTACCGATGGTTTTCAACTTAATGCTATGGATTTATTGATTCGTAGAGGATGAGGGCACTTAATGAGCGTGCGGAAACTGTAGTTATGAACTAGATATTGATATTTAAATCAAAATCAAACTAAATACCTCAAATATTGGAATGAAATATACAATACAATACTTCCAGCTATTGACTAGTGAAATGTGACAATTATATACCATTGGCTGAATAAGTAACTGCCAAAACATTGTTATCATTTGAAACAGATGGATTTTTAAGGGAATATTTTATGGAGAGAGAACATATTTCTAGAGACAGACAGACAGACAGACAGACAGACAGAGCACACCGGGGGTCCCTTTGTGCAGGCTACCATTGCCTTATCAAAACACCCAGGTCAAAAATGACACTTGTTGCCTTCAATAAGTGTGTGCTTGGAGAGAGATAGAACATATCTCTAGGGAGAAGGAGCGAGATCTGCTATTGTCCAGGTCAGACCATTCAGACCCTACTGACTTGCAAGAGAGAGAGAGAGAGAGAGAGAGAGAGAGAGAGAGAGAGAGAGAGAGAGAGAGAGAGAGAGAGAGAGAGAGAGAAACACTTAAGTTGAGGCCCCCTGTTGCTCTTGAGCAATGGCGTTTGTTTCAGAAAGGGCTCTGACTACAAAGACTGTGGAGGTACGAACAAAGGAAACGCACGTTTCCAAGACGCGTTGTCCCTTTAAATCGTACACCACGTGGTACATCCAAAATGCTGCAGAAACAAACTAGTTTTGGATCTCTATAAGAAGTATGAGATTCCTGCAAGTTTGTCCCCACGGCGGGTTAGCAAGGCACTTGATAGCAGATGGGTTGTACTGCGTAAGTCTACCTCTACGGCTGCGTTCTATACTAACCAAAATTGCACATTAGATGTTACATGAACCGGGCTGTGAGGAATCAATTAGATTTGAACTCCTTGGCTAACGACGGCCAAGCCTCCGGTTCAATATGCAACTAAGCTAGATTAACGGTAAAAACCTGACCTTTCCTCGCTCCGCCGTAAGAGTTTAGAAGTTTATGGTCGGTAATAAATATACCTTATGGTGGCCCGGCTGAACTCGAAGCTTATCACCAAATAAATAACACTTAACCACAGGTAGTACGTCTCCCACGTTGGTACAAACATTTAGATCTAATCAGGATTGGATAGTCTATCTACAAACCCATATAAAACACACTCCCAGCCCTTTACTTCGTGAGCTCGTTATTCAATTTCAATCTGTTAGCGTATCCTAGGCCGTTCGTCTAACCGGCTGTATGAATTTAAACCAGTCCGAGATTACACGTCCCCGCAACCAGTCGAAGGCAGTACAAGCTATTCACCTAATGTTACTAATCTAACTATACAGAGTTTAGTCATTGAAAACAGGTTCTGTTTACCTTTCTTGTGGCGCCTGTAAGTAGCTTGCACTGTTCCCGACGGCCTCGCGGTCGCAAGTCTCGGTCCGGAACTTTCCAATCACGTCAGGGCGTCACCAAATTGCAATGTTCTTCTTGGAAAGAGGGGTCGAATCCAAAGGAATAGCTTTAAAGAGACTTTATTTGTATAAAGTATTTTCGGTATGGTAAACTGATGCTCTGAAGTAAAGAGAGATTGGAGATGTGCCTTAGCACGTGCGAGAGTGTTCTCCTAGCTGATCCTAGCCACAAACCCACGTATGGTAATCGCTGCCGGGAGAGTTCTAATGTTTTCATGGCCAGGTGGGCTTCTTTATGGACTCAGCGAGGACCGGAAGACTTGGAGAGGAACCGGTGTGACGTAATCCTCGGTTTTCCTCGCCTGGTCTGTGATGCTGCCCTCTGTGGCTAAAGTATCTATTGCAGCCTTCAGTAATGTCCTGCTTTCCCTTGTGGCTATGTGTAGTATTTACGGCTTATATATTTGGTCCTACCCCCTATTGGTTAAGTGAGGGAAATACAGCTTGTGTTCCTAAAATACGTAACAGGCAACATACGCCGTGGGTCTAACCTGCTCGGGTTAGACCCACGAGACCCACATTGTGGGTCTCATTAGAAATACAGGTCATTATTTAACAATACAACAATGAACATGAATCTTGTTATCATACAATCACATGGCCAAACAGCACACAAACAAAACTATCAATAGAAATCCTGAGCTAATACTTTTGGTCATGTGCTACAAGGTCATACAATTTTCATCATGTGCAAAAGTAAAGTAAAAATTGGTAGTCATAATACAATTTTAAAAAATTCAAGATTATTGATGGGCTAGCATGGATTCGGGTGGTTCAGGTGATCTTCGTGCATTGGTTTGCTGTTGCATGTGGGTGGTTTTGGGCATTGTTATTATCGTAGCCATTGTTTCTTCTGTCGCCGTCGGGCCTGTAATTCATGAACCCAAGACTCATCCCTCCTTGTCAAGGGCTCAACTCAGAGAGGTTACTCCTACATCATGGGAGCCTCCAAACAGGTTCTCCGTCGTCGTCGTGTCAGTAACAGGTGGCCTGTAAAACAACCGTCTCAAAGATCAACTGTATGCAGCGATTCAGAACAAACATAGTCTGATATGGTTGTTTTAAAATTTGTTTCTAATGGTGGACAACCAAAACAGAACCGATTCAAATCCTGCTGTTATTTGATCTCCTCATGTGACTGTTAGTCCTTGCTCGGCGGTGGTAGTTTGTAGGCTCCGGGTGTGTCTGCATCTGGTTCTGGAACTTTTGTTTCTATTGCAGAAATACAAACTCATGTACAGCAGTTAGTTGTTCAAAAACATATTTCCATTAATTCTAATTTTAATTGTTTTACAGTATCTACTTTGATTTAATTTCACACTACATCCCTCCTTGCGCATTGCTTCAGCCATGCGCATTAAATGACAACCAAAGTTAACAACACCGTAGTTCAACCAAGTTGCTATAACCAAAAAGATGTAAAAGGGAATTAACAATGTTAAAATTTGCATGTTCAATATCACTTCTGTGTTAACCGTATCTCATAATAACAGTTACCTTCATCATACTACCCGATTGTCCTACACTAACTATGCATATCGGATGACCTAATCTTCATTTATTCTACCTATTGCTCGCATTTGATGTTGTCCACACTTTGATTCACTCCTACGTACATCGCATCCACATCAAACGTGAATACGCCTTATTCTCTGCACAATATCCTATTGTGCCACTTTCTGCATACCACATCAAACGTGAATATGTCTTAGCAAAGTGAAGTAAAGTAAAACTCAGTTTTATCTTTACTTATTTTATAGCTACACATGTCCCGGACACGTTCATTACTATTTCCAAAACAGTTTTTTTAGCTACGCAGGTCCCAGACCTAACTATACCATTACATGAACAGTATTTATTATTATAATTATCTAGTTTTTTGTTGGTCAACATCAAATCGATACATTAATTCAACCTTCTGACTTACCGACCTACCCGATTTCTCCCCGTGTGAGCCCGCGAATGACAACTCTCCCGGGGCCTCCCCATGAGCCCCATCGTTACCACCTCAGAACACTGCAGGAACGATTAGTCGATTAACGTGTGGCTTGGAGGAGGCTCCCAGGAAGTGCCACAATCCTACGTCTGACACCCGGTGAATCTTGAGCTAGGTCAATCAAAACCGTCTAAACTAGGCAGAACAAAGAGTCATCCAAACCTACAACAATTATGCACATCTGGGTATCAAATATATGGTGATATTCTATAAACAAAACAAAAACTGAACCTAAAAGAAAAATTCAGAAGTTATCGGATGAAACAAATGTTATTGTAATTGAACTACAGCAGTTGAGCTAACTCCCGCCTTGGGCAACGGTTAAAACCATGAATGCCGGGCATCCATCACTGCTTGGGTTGCAAAGGCCTGAAGAGGAAGAACAAATTTAGTACAAATGTGAACATTTACAGATCGTTTAAACTATTAATGTTGGTGAATCAAAGAACATTGATTACAACCCACACAAACATTTGCGTGTTTTGCCGATATCAACTAGGGAGTGGCTCTCTGTATTTCAGCACCTAGACACACAGACCCTCAAATATACAAACACTAAATTTACATCCTGCCTCCAACACATGGCTAGGTGTGAGGGTGGGAGGGGGCAAGGGGAAGAAAGAACTTCCCCCTGCCCCCTCAACACAACCAAGAACCTCAACCCAACCAACAACAGCGAGGCCACTTGCCTCTCTATTGTTAGTTAAATCGAAGCCCCCGTCCCACCGTTCCCGATGTTCTTTAAGCAATATGAATAAGGAAGGGTAGGGGAAGAGAATGTTTGCAGGGACAAAGGGTGGGGAGGGGAGGATCCGACGACTGGACCTGTGGACAGGGGGATGGGGGGGGGGGGGGGGGGGGTCTGACTACTGGACCTGTGAAGACTGGGACAAAGGGAGTGGGGGGGTTTCACGATAGGATCTTCTAGGGAGAGGGGGGGGGGTGGAGAGGGGGGGAGGGAGAGGGGGGGGGGGGAGGGAGAGGGGGGGGGGTGGAGGGGGAGAGAGAGGGGGGGGGGGAAGAGGAGGGAGAGAGAGGGGGGGGGAGGAGAGAGAGGGAGGGTGGGAGAGAATGTAACACTGTAGTTAGGCTCCCCGCTGCTCTTGGTCTCTGCAAGACCCAAGATGGCGGACGTCTGGACAAAGGAAACCCACGTCACGAAGACGCGCAGTCTCTTTAACACCACGTGGTTACACTCTACGGCTGCGTTGTATACTAATCAAAATTGCACATTAGATTTGAAATGAACCGGGAGGAATCAATCCAACTTGAACTCCTTGGCCAAGCCTCCGTTTTAATATGCAACTAAGCTAGATTAACGTTAAAAACCTGACCTTTCCTCCCCCCACCGTAAAGAGTTTGGAAGTTTGTGGCCGGTAATAAATGAACCTTATAGTGGCCCGGCTTAACTTCGGCGCTTTCACTATTTACCCTTATGATGGTCTCGGCTTAACTTCGAGACATTCACCAATTACCTTATGATGGTCTCGGCTTAACTTCGAGACATTCATCATATAAAACAAAAAAACACAGGTAATACTTCTCCCACGTATTACCTGAGGTACAGACAGACACAGAGACAGAGACAGACAGAGACAGACAGACGTAACACACCGGGGGTCCCTTTGTGCAGGCTACCATTGCCTTATCAAACAGCCAGGAGTGCCCAGGTAAACAAAGGGATGGGGAGAGGGGGGGGTAGAAGAGGGAGAGAGAGAGAGAGAGGGTGGGGGGGGGGGTGTGGGGACTTCACGTGTCTAGGGGGTCAGGAGGTCTTTTACCTTAATAATTCATCGTTAATAACAAAATACCAATAGACCTGAATCTAAAATGAAGCATGCTTCATCTTGGGTGGCATTTAGCGGATCGGCAGATAAGATAGTATACACTCCGATCGTCCGCTATGGTGGACGCAGACCGTGCCGGCCTCAGCGGAGAAGTTAAAGATAATTCTTGTTAATATACTATTTTGGCCCGATCTATACAGAGACCGATAGTGGAGGGCTTCACCTCTCAACCAGTAGCCTACCAAGAATGATCGTTAACGACGAGTACTCAAAACAATTCAAGTGAAGGGGGGAGGTTGGGTTTTCAGAGTTCCTTGCAACCGTTGATCTACACGTGTTGTTATGCTAGGCCTCTGCAGCAGCACCCAGTGGCGTATCCAGGACATTTTTACTGGGGTGGCCAAGATGGGACACAAAGCTAGTGTGGGGTGGCCATGGCATAGCGAAGTTTAATACATACACGTACGCAGCCAACTGCAGTTCGAATCCCGGTCCTTTGCTGCATGTCACATCCCCTCTCTCTCCCATGATTTCCTGTCTCATAACTGTCAAATAAAGGTGTCTATGCTGGTAAAATGACTTTTTTTTTTTAAAGTCATTTTTTAAATTCCATTACCACCTATCACAGTCCTCAAGTATATCTGGTTATTTTAACATGTCTATTTTTAATCAGTAATTATGTTCAGAATAAGGTACACATTTTCTAAGAGCCATTTCCTTATAGTGGATTAAAGTCCTCATCTCTTCACAAGTTAAATTAGAGTAGCAAAATTCAACTGCTCTTAACTCATCCTATATAATAACATTAATCAGCTCATCATCTGTGTCACCTGTATTGTTACCTGTGTTTTCTTTATTAATTGAGGTGCCATCTTGTGGTTACATAAAACACAGCAATCCAGGCAACAGAACAAACCAAAATGCTTTAAGATAGACCTTATTAAAAAGTGTATCTGTAAGCAAAGGATAAATTAAGCTTGTAAGGAAAAAAACAGAAATATTTGTTCTTTACATGCTTAGTTTATGTTATTATTTAGCTTAGATATAATTTGTTGGAGATACTGGAATTAGATTTTTTTTTTGGTTTGTTCTTTGCTTTGGTGTGTTTTTATTTAACCACAAGATGGCACCTAAATTAATAAAGCAAACATGGGTAACAATACAGGTGACACAGATGATGGCCTGATGACTGAATAATGTTAGTCTAGGATGCCTTGTGATGTATGAAAATGTGCAAAAAGTGGGTTTTCAACCCAGACAGTATTCATGTCCAGGGCCCTGATGAAGGTATAAACGTTGGCTTTGATTCAGCATAAATTATGACGTTTATTTAAATCAAACAGTTAAGCCTTAGAATCACAAATTAACTTGATAAATATACATAAACAATTGTAACATAAACCAAACAAATCTTAACTCCAAAGTATATACTATAAAGTAATGTTATGTAAACCTTCAAACTCTCATGAACAATAGAGGATTCTAATAATAGTAACAAAGTGCAATAGAGGTAGCTAGTTCTTGCTTTTGCTCATTCTCCTGCTACAAAATGCTTTCACATAGGCCATAAGACCACAAGACAAGACTTAAGTCCAATGCAATGCCACCAGACCAAATATAACTTGTAACCCCTTAAATAACACCTTTGACTCCATTAAAATGTCAAAAAGAAAGGAGGTGTCAACAATGTGCCTAATTATGTCTATTTATAGGATCTACAAAGGTTTCTTTTTACATAACTACCACTCTTACAACTCACTTTTAATAACACAATTAACACATATTGCATCTCAAGCATTTGTGGCATTTGAATGCAACAAATAAGTCACAGCTTGTTCTTGTGTTATAGCTACTTAGATCTAGACTGTCACTATGTTTCACACACTGGTTGGCCAAAAATATAACATTAGCTCTATTGAACACACACATCTGCAAAAAACACCATCAGTCTTCAGTCCAGAAAACATCTTTCTTTTCATATTTCATGGCGGTATCCAAAACACTAACGTTACATGCTTAACTTTGTTTGCAGGCTGCTAAGCTAGCTAGTGCAGTGTAGTTCGTCTTTTAGCTGCTACTTAGTGCTGGATAAAGTTTTCCTACACATTCAGAGGGAACTACGATATAACTAAACATTAAATTACCATACCTCTCAACGACAGATTTCAGCGTCTTTATCGTTTTTATATTGTTCACGTTGTCACTGTGACCGTCGTCGTCCTCCTGTTTCACTGACCAGCAGCATGTGCAGCGCGCTCATCTCATGGGTCACCTGACCTGCATAGCTAAATGTCCGCCGAGCAGAAATCAGCTCTCACAGCCTCAGTGCGGCCATTACTGTGTTAGTTAAAAATGTAAAACTGACCCTAAATCAGTTGATCAGCTGTCATCATTGATTGACAGCATTTCTCTTATTTCTTGTGTTGACGAACTTGACCAACTACCTATCAGATCTGGGGTGGCCACAGGGGTGGCCAATGAGCTTACAGGGGTGGCCCTGGCCACCCCAGGCCACCCCCCAGAATCGCCACTGGCAGCACCATCGGACGGTGGCTAAAACAAACTTACACCTAAGTGTTCTTATAACCAATCCTATTTCAGATGTAATCTTTAAAACAATGATTTATACTTACCTCAGACGTGTGTGGCCTGTTGAAGTTGTTTTAGCGTCGCGCCCGCCGGGATTCTAGGGACTTTCTTCCAAACGTCGCGGGTCACCATCTATTGCATATTCTCGAAGAAAGTTGTCCAATCCCGGGTTGCTTTAACTCACTTCATTTATTATAAAGTCGTCGGCATGTTTCGGTATGGTAACTGAAGCTATACGGAGGGAATTGTATTTAACACGAGTGAGAGATAATAACTCTGGCTACTACAGGACATGGGCAAAGGCCCATGTCCCCTCGCGGGTGTCGCTGAAAATCTCTGGCGATCCCCACCTCGTGTCCTCAGGTAGAGACCGCCAAGTGGGCGTGGCCTAGTGGGCGTGGCCGGGGTGACGTTATGGCTTCGGCTTCTTCACTTAATTAAAGGTGAAGAAGGAGCAGCCTTCAATAACGTCATGCTCCCCTTGTGGCTATGTGAGGGTAACGCAGCTTATATGTTTGGTCCTACTTCCTAGTGGACAAGTGAGGGAAGCTTAGATTCTTAAAATACGTAACAGTGGTTAGACCTACTCTGAGTTTGTTGTCTATAAGGCTGAAGGCAGCTCTCCGACAGAAGGAAGTGTTAGAAATGTCATGTCCTTTTCTACGAAAGCCTGCGGACGTAGAAGCTGCGATCCTCAGAGGGAATCTCCGTGAGGAACGATTATTAAGACCCCGGCTGGATTTACTTTCTTTCCTGATAATTTTCTTCACGAGCGCTATCGTTTTTCAGCGCAATCTATCATTTATTTAGACCACCTTCTCAGCCCCCATGTTAACTCTCAAACGCACCGGGGGCATGCTTTAAGTTTAATTTTTTTTTTAACGCAATTAACGCATTTGCGGAATGATCCGCCCCGTGCATCCCACCCGCTCTGTACTACAGTCACTTTAACGTTGTGGCTTTCCCATGATCAGAGTAGCTGACTAACCACGGACCTATAACTGCTGCAAGTCAAGAAACGCATATTAAGAATGCAAGGCAGAAAATACCCTGGTGCTGCTTTTAACCAGATGCTCTTCTCTACATGCACATGCTCAGCATAATCGTCCACATTGTTCACTGAAGTAAAACCCTTTGAGTAAACTGTTCAACAAAATAACTTGTCCCACCACAGCCCGTGTTCTAATAAAGACAATCTACTTTTTATGAGGATTTCTTTATTTCCTGAAAGCACAAAAAAAGTCATTCATATCGGGTATGTTTTTAGAGCAGGGAACAGTATCCCAGTTTGCACCTCACCCACCTTTAACTTTAACACACACACACACACACACACACACACACACACACACACACACACACACACACACACACACACACACACACACACACACACACACACACACACACACACACACACACACACACACTCCAAAGCATCCTTTTGCATCTTTTGCCTAAGGTGGTCCATTTCCAAGTCTGCTTTGTGTATTTGCTTTTCTAGATAGATTTTATATAAGTCTCTGACTGGAAGCTATAGGAATGCAAAAGATGACATTGGATTTCACAGTGCCAAGTAGAGAGTTTCATTATAATTCCAGGGAGAATCTTACAGAGGTAAGCTGTGATTTAGAAGAGGATGGCCTCTCATTGGATTCGATTTGATCCTGTTTGAGAGAAAGTAGATGTCATTTTTTAATTGTACAACGCTATCATCAACTTTTAGAGGTTATTTTTAAAAGGTGTTAACCTCAATAGGCCTTTCCTCTTCCCTTTCGAATGCCGCAGACAATTTTTCTCCATCATCTTCCTCTAATGACATTAACGGTTGTGTTCAGCAATTACCAAGACATTATTAATAATCCGTGGGAGGTGAAGAATTGTTACAATTGCATGGAGTTTGGTGAGGGCATCTGGTTCAAGTAGGCTGATGACGCCATCAGTAACTGGAAGAAGATGATTAGACAGTGAAATTATTACTTGAGCCAGAATATTGCCCCATCTAATTTGCATCGCGCTGGGTTGCGTGTACATATTTAATTATTTTGAATAACCAACCTCTTATAAAGGCACTTCTATCCTGGGGGTGGGGAATCATCAGAGGAGCTCCCCCCAGGGATGCCCTCAGCCACAGGACCCATACTCTGTTGGCTGAGGGCCATCTCCTCAGCATCTGTGAGGGCTGCAGAGGTGGACCCCCTCCAGTCTGCCGGGGCTCTGCTTTTTTTCGATTTGCTAACATGGAGGAAAATGTTACCCTAATATTCAGTAAGCGCTATTTTGAAGACATATATATATATATATATATATATA
Source organism: Gadus morhua (assembly GCF_902167405.1). Taxonomy (NCBI): domain Eukaryota; kingdom Metazoa; phylum Chordata; class Actinopteri; order Gadiformes; family Gadidae; genus Gadus; species Gadus morhua. The sequence goes on along the minus strand of NC_044050.1, from coordinate 30,013,551 downwards.
TATATATATATATATATATAATGCATTTTGCCTAGGAGTAGCCTTCTAATATATCTAAATCCTATTAAATATTGGCATGTGATGGGAATTAAACATTAGATACCTGTTTGAACTATATTTTTGTACTTCATCTTCATTTGCTGCCAAGTCCTCTTGGGGCAACTCGGGTTGTTCCTGCGTAAATTGACACACACACACACACACACACACACACACACACACACACACACACACACACACACACACACACACACACACACACACACACACACACACTAACAGAATTATTTCCGGAAGCACTTCTCCGTTTGACTTTGTAGGCCTACCTTATTTACTTAGTACATTGTTTACTTTGCACATTAAGGACCAATAAAACACCAAATAGGATTTGTTGAGCTTTGGAAGTTTACTTACAAAACTATTACATGGTTATAGTCAACATATAAGATCGATCGGGCGGCGAATTGCATTGCGTATCTGACGGATATGCAATGCAACCCGACGGAGAGCTCTGAATGCTCGGGGGGTCTATTTACGGAGACTGGATACGGATTACGGATGCAGAGTAAAATACTTTGGCCTTTAGTGTTAGCACTTAGCGTTAGCACTTAGTGTTAGCTCTTAGGGTTGGCTCTTAGCCTGGACAGAACCGGGATGACCTCACTGGTGTTAAAACATGATACACAATACAGAAGGAGTTAGGATTAGAAATACACAATATTTCTGCCTCTGATTGATTCCTATTTTCCTTCTCACTCACGGCCATTTTAGGTTTGTTGTGAGAGCATAAAAGGGAGAGGAAGAGGACATTCTTCACCCTGCTGAGAATCTCCTCTGGAGCCGAGTCAAGCAGAGTCCCGTAGGAATGCCTGCCCCCCAACCCAAGGCTAGGCTCCTAGCCCCCCCCCCCCTGCTAAAGGCTAGGCTCCTAGCCCCCCCCCCCCCCCCCCAACCCAAGGCTAGGCTCCTACCCCCCCCCCCCCCTGCTAAAGGCTAGGCTCCTAGCAGTGATTTTCAACCTTTTTTGAGCCGCGGCACACTTTTTACACTTACAAAATCCTGGGGCACATGTTGCAACTTATAATGTAAAAAAGACTCATAATGTATTAACGGCTCATAACGGCTCATAATGTAATAATTTCAATGTAATAAAAAGTTCATAATGTAATAATCGGCTCATAATGTAATAATCACGGACGCATGACGTAATAAGGGCTTTGTGCATAATTTAATACTGTAATAACTTATTACATTAAGAACCTTATTGATACCGCTCATAATGTTATAACAGTTCATAATGTAATAATAGCACATATAGTGAGAAAAGTGTTGCATTATCATAATGCTTACTTCTGCCATCCCTGCAGGAGTGGAAGGAAATGCTTTGCGTCTGTCTCTCAGCAAGATCACACATTTCTGCAAACATGCTGGAGCATTAGCCAACTTAGATGCCATATACTGAACCTCACTCCCAATAAGTGGCAGGCCTCATAGAAAGGAAGAGAAGCCTTATTCTTTAACGCATCATCCTCCATAGGTATAATCCATGGTATAAAGGCAACAACTGCAAACACTGACAACTAATGCACTTTTGGGCAGAGGTTTGTTTTTGAGGTTGACTATGATTTGTACATAGGTTGCGCTACAGTAACCAACTCAAAAGCTGTCAGGAGAAGAGGTTGGATTAGGGAAGAAGGAGGGGGACTGTAGTTCATGTAGTTTAATGTTCTTTGCTACAATAACTAATAACTAGAGCTGTCAAGCGATTAAAATATTTAATCGTGATTAATCGCATTAATGTCATAGTTAACTCTAATTAATCGCGATTAATCGCAAATTATTTTTCTATGCTAAATATCCCTTGATTTTTTTGTCCCATAATTCTTCTCATTTTAGTTCTCTTATCAACATGGTGAAGTGCATCGGCTTGCCTTGTGCAAATGATTTTTTATTGATAACAACATTGGCATATACACTAATCAAAACAGGACGATACAAAAAAAGAGCCTATAGTGCATTAAACGACTGCTTTGAACAAATGTCATTTGAACATAGCAGTCAGGCTACTGCTTCTTTGTTTTGAGCCAAAAAAAAAAAGTTTTTTTTTTTTTTTCTATAAAATAATTGCGTTAATCGCGCGATAAAAAATTTAACGCCGTTAAATTTGGTTTGCGTTAACGCCGTTAATAACGCGTTTAACTGACAGCTCTACTAATAACACCTGCAATGAAAACACATTTAAAATTGTGCTTTTCAAAAAAGTAAGTGAACACTCTTTCCTTCGATAAAACCTTACGAAGACCTTCCAATAAAAATTGCAGCAGATTTTTGTTGGTCTTTAATGCCAATTTAATAAAGGCTTTTAAACATCATTTTCCTACTACTTACGTGAAATACTTTACGTGATATACTACAAATAAGTCATCAAAGTCGTTGGAGATCTGAACATCAAATTAGTCTCACAATATATACCAGCTATATACAGTATGTGAGTCTAGAACAGACATAGGATTGTCATAGAAAACATGAACCAGCTCAAAGGCTCTTTAAATGTAAACACAGCCTGTCAGGACACAAAAGTAAAAATATACGTCCAAATAAATGTAACTAAACAATATGCCTATAAACATGATCATAAATTATAGTTGCCAACAAAAATAAAGCCAAGGGGGCTCCATTTGTCAGTGGTCAGTGACTGTGCCAGTGATCACTCAAATCACTTTATTTCTTCCAATGATTGTCTTTAATATGGAACCATCCAAAGGATATATGTCGAATCACGATCCATGCTGTAATCCACCTGGCATTTTGGCTGAAGAGCGGCCTGATGTTGGATGCAAGGCCACTATTACGTCCAGCTGCTTTATATAACCTACAGATACTAATGCTGCAGTCTTCATCCATCACAATATTCAAACATTCCACCAAAGAATCACGTATACAAATTCTTGGTAGGAATGGCAGGGTTAGCTCTATGAACAAGTTGGAAACTCTGTTGAAGGTGCCCAGCATTGTCATATCCATCAACAGGCAATACTGGATAATGGTTGACAGTACAATCAAAGGCAAATTAGGGCTAGCAATGAAGTCAGGGTCAGCAGGGAAGATATGTTTTGGCACTGTAGGACATGCAGAAGGAACATTATCTGGGTCAGTGTAACGGACAGTGTGGAGGTCACCATGTAGGACATCATTGGGATCACCATAAGGAACATCACATGAGTCACCATGTAGGACATCATTGGAATTTCCAGGAGGTTCATCACATGAGTCACCATGTAGGACATCACTGGAATCTCCAGGAGGGTAATTGTTGGGGTCAGAGTGATGGTCAGAGTCAGGGTTTGAATGGTGGTCAGATCAGGGACAGCATCAGAGCCAGTATTATAAAGAAGCACCCTCTGCTTCTCTGCTCTCTGAATTCTTCGAATGAATGGTCTGAATGGTCCATCAAGACTAACATGATGGTCCCCACAACCTTCAGCAAAATGGCCTAGAATCAGCAATGGCAGACTTTCATCGTAGTGACCATTTGGGGATACTATTGCTGTTGCATCAACTCCAAGCGTTGACACAATCATAAACTGTATATTGAATATGGTTGATGTTCTTTGTAGAGTCAAATGATCACCATGTGTACCACTGTCCTGCATGCTTTGCACATAGTCATGCCATTGCACTTCAATAAAATTAGATAAATATATTCCATTCATGGCATGTGGGCGAAGCATTAGGTCTGATACAATTTCTTGCCTTAAAGATATTGCAGACCGAAAAATTCCAAGTGAGGCAAGTTGGTCAACCATGGCAGAAAACTCGCAGCTGCCATCTGAATTAGGGTCCAAACGAGTCCTGAAACCTAGTGATCCAAAGGATTCTAACCTCATTCCATGGATGATGGGCTGTAACAACTGTATGCGTTGATGTTTTCTGGCCTTGTGCTCAGAATGCTGCTTCTCCCGCTCCCTCGTGATACTTGTCACATCACATACTGCAAACCATTTGATATGTTGATGTCCTGGGTTGCCTAGCATTCGGAACTTGACTTTGCATTTTGACAGATCTGCCTTTCTTTTGACAACTATACCTGGTATCACAGCGTATCGTTTTGAAAATCTTGGACCTGTGCTGACCCTCACCAACACTTTGTCCTGTAAGTTGTAAACTGATGGTGGTGGATTTCCCCTTGATTTACTCATACGTTTCATGCAACGCTCCGTAGACTTTAATGCCCTCCTTCGTATCTTTCTGCGGTTTTGCTCAAACTTACTCATGTTCTGTTCTAAGTCTTCAGGAACTGCATCAGAAACTGAGCCGGGGCTAGCATCACCTGTTTTGCTGGATTAGTGAAGGGTCCTGATGTTATTCTTCCGCCCATAATACACTTCAAATGGAGACATCCAGTTGAGAACCTCTTTTTTGTCCAGATTCATAACTCTTGCATAATTTGGCATATGTGCTGCCCTGTTAAAACCTCCTCGTTTGAAATTCACAAAGTCATGCATGATTTTTCGTCGTAGCACCTGGTGTGTTCTCTCAACTTTACCTTGGCTCTGGGGTGGTATGGAGAGCTCTGAATGACTTTGACCTGATATGATCCCATCAGCTTCTTTACCTTGGCTCTGGGGTGGTATGGAGAGCTCTGAATGACTTTCACCTGATATGATCCCATCAGCTTCTGGACTGCACCTTTGAATTCTTTGCCCTGATCATGCTGCAAAATGTTGGGTGGGCCATGTTCAGTGTAGATTTCAATGAGATGTTTAGCAATCTCTTTGCTCTCTTTGCTCTTCAGAGGGCATAGCCATATGTATCTGCTAGACACATCAAGGATGGTTAGAATGTACCTATATCTAACGTTTCTATGCTTGACAGCCCATCTCCCCATGTCGAGAAGGTCGATTTGATGACGCTCTTGAACTGTTTTAGCCCTGATCGGCTTGGGAATGGCCTTGTTTTGAAAAGTAGCTCTGCGAAGTGGATAGCGCCTGCACTGTAAAAACGAAAACTTAAAATTGTTGGGCTCATTATGATTTCTGAGTAAAATGAATATAAAACATTAAGTATTCATGTCAACTGTGCAATTCAATTTAGTCCAACCATCAATGTTGAGTTTTGGGTCAAGAGTTGGGCTCACTGTAGTATCTTTGTTAGCAAGACACACGGGTTTAAGTCAGACTCTGTCTGAGGCTGGGCCAACTACGGAGCACATGCGCATTTCGACACTTTGGAAAATACGGGGTTTCATAACGGAATTTTCAGGGTTTTCACCAACATTCCTGCACGTCTTGGGTCTTCGCTACGTATCACAACACAGTTCCATGTTGGAACTGCGTTGTGAGCCGCACAGGTGCTTTTATGCGTTTTATGCACACAGGTTATGCGTATTTCTATTTGACACGGCCACTTCAGATATGTCAGCAATGTTGTTGCTGTTGTCACAATTGTTATGCACTGCACAATGACTTGTTTACAAGATGGTAAATATTGTGGGGACGCCTACCCCCCGGGGAGTCTGGGTATTCGTGATGCCGGTTGGGAAAAAGGGGTTTATTGCCTTTTGTCAATTTGTTTCTGTTAGGTTAAGTGGGGTTAAAGGGTTTGGGGTCTTTATTGTTTGTGTGTTGTTTATTGTGCGGAGTGTTGCCGCCACCGTTACCGAGACTTGCATGTCCGTTGGTTGGGTGTGCGGTGCGCTGTGAGTTGTGAGTGTGTGTTAAATAAAGGCAGCTCTCGGGATCGTGCGGTGTATGAGGCACGAGAGTTGCGTCACCGTTTAACCTGGGCTCCCGTCTCGTGCAGAACAAGTTTGACCATAATGTCAAACTTGTTCTGCACTTTGGTTTGCTGAATTTAGGCAGCGATTCTCTGCTGCTAAACTAGCTACATGTTGCTTGTTCGATTGCTGTCTGGCATTCAGAAATGTACAATTGAAGTTTCCAATTATTACTTTTAAAAAGTGAACTTAAAACTTGTTTTGCATTCTTTGAAAATGTTATTATGTTATTAACCTTAATTTGAAATATTAAGTTAACAACCCTGACCTACTTTTTTGAGTTTTGTATTGGTATATCTCTAACTTTCAAGTTTGTCTAAAGAAGAAAATGTAATTATACAAACAAAATATTATTAGTTGATGGAACTTTTTTAAAACTCAAGATCTTTTGTTGGGCTCAAAACTCAAAAATGTATTGCAGTAAGTTGCCTTGCAATTTTGAGTTTTCTCAACTTTTTATTTTTTACAGTGTGGACCTGTCCAATACCGTTTGCACATTTTGTGTACTGATGCCGGAATACTTATCCTTTAGGTATACGTTAAGTTTTCTGGCACCACAACCCTTGGTCTCTTCAAGCCCTGTCTTCACAATGCCTTTAAAGCTTGTCTTTTTTGCCACTAATTTCCTATCGCATATCAACGTCTTGCCGTCTTTCAATAGCCCAAACAAGTGCTTATTCCTCCAGAGACAAACAAGGGCAGCGCGTTGGACCCTGGCCTTTATTAAACAGGAATGCAAAATTCTCCTCTCAGTGCTTTAACAATGACATCATGTGTCTCATTTTCCATTTCTCGACTTCCATGGCCTTGAATGTCAGTAACCAAAAGGGCCAGTGTGAATAGGACCAAGATTGTCATGCCCAGTTTCATTGTTATTGAAATTATTATTCAGCATCACTAGATCCGAATAACACGCCCTCTATGTTGGAGGCAGAGCTCCCAGGAGAGAGTGTGTGCCAATTACCGGGGTATCACACTTCTCAGCCTCCCTGGTAAAGTCTACTCCAAGGTGCTGGAAAGGAGGGTTCGGCCGATCGTCGAACCTCAGATTGAAGAGGAACAATGCGGTTTTCGCCCCGGACGTGGAACTACGGAACAGCTCTTCACTCTCGCAAGGATCCTGGAGGGCGCCTGGGAGTATGCCCATCCGGTCTACATGTGTTTTGTGGATCTGGAGAAGGCGTATGACCGGGTCCCCCGGGAGAAACTGTGGGAGGTGCTGCGGGAGTATGGGGTAAGGGGGTCTATCCTCAGGGCCATCCAATCTTTGTACTCCCAAAGCGAGAGCTGTGTTCGTGTTCTCAGCAGCCAGTCAGTTTCGTTCTCAGTGGGTGCTGGTCTCCGCCAGGGCTGCGCCTTGTCACCAATCCTGTTTGTGATATACATGGCCAGGATATCGAGGCGTAGTCGTGGTGGGGAGGGGTTGCAGTTCGGTGGTCTGAGGATCTCGTCACTGCTTTTTGCAGATGATGTGGTCCTCATTGGATCATCGGCCTGTGACCTTCAGCACTCACTGGATCGGCTGGCGGCCGAGTGTGAAGCGGCTGGGATGAGGATCAGCACCGCTAAATCTGAGGCCATGACTCTTAGCAGGAAACCGGTGGATTGCTTACTCCGGGTAGGAAATGAGTCCTTAGCCCAAGTGAAGGAGTTCAAGTACCTCGGGGTCTTGTTCGCGAGTGAGGGTACTATGGAGCGTGAGATTGGCCGGAGAATCGGAGCAGCGGGGGCGGTATTGCGTTCGCTTTACCGCACCGTTGTAACGAAAAGAGAGCTGAGCCGCAAGGCAAAGCTCTCGATCTACCGGTCGATCTTCGTTCCTATCCTCACCTATGGTCATGAGGGCTGGGTGATGAAAGGACGAGATCGTGGGTACAAGCGGCCGAGATGAGTTTTCTCAGAAGGGTGGCTGGCGTCTCCCTTAGGGATAGGGTGAGAAGCTCAGCCATCCGTGAGGAACTCGGATTAGAGCCGCTGCTCCTTTACTTAGAAAGGAGTCAGCTGAGGTGGTTCGGGCATCTGGTAAGGATGCCCACTGGGCGCCTTCCTTGGGAGGTGTTTCAGGCACGTCCAGTGGGGAGGAGACCTCGGGGAAGACCCAGGACTAGGTGGAGAGATTATATCTCAACACTGGCCTGGGAACGCCTCGGGATCCCCCCGTCAGAGCTGGTCAATGTGGCCCGGGAAAGGGAAGTCTGGGGCCCCCTGCTTGAGCTGCTCCCCCCGCGACCCGACCCCGGATAAGCGGATGACGATGAGGATGATGAGGAGCATCACTAGATTAATGTAAATATTTATTTTTAACAAATCATTAAACATACATTTTAGGATGTTGTGTACCCCTACAAATAATTTGATAACAAAACGTCTTCTCAACCGCCAGTCCACATCATACTTTTATGGTCCAAGTGGGACTTGAATCGGCGACCTTTAAGTCCCCTAGCCAAGTCCCTACGGACTGAACTATTGCCTCCCCAGCTAAAACAGACAACACTATTCTAACAAACATCTTAATACACAAGAAATAGCTGCTAGCTAAAACACAAGAAATAGCTGAGTGCTAGCTAAAACTCAAGAAATAGCTGCTAGCTAAAACTGGAAATAGCTGCTAGCTGAAACACAAAAAATAGCTGCTAGCTTAAACATACACATTATCCTACAAACATCTTAATACACATCATTTAAACAGATAAGGTGTATGGCTTGGTTTAACAAAGATATTAATTGAACTTTAAAGGTCACAAATAGGGCTGCTTACCTGCAAAAGTCACAGTAGAAGTGAGCACGGTGTTCTCAGAATCCCAACTAGTGGCTCAACTGTTAGTTCACATCAATAAAATGTGAGAGTGCAATTACTATTAAATAATACTTGGTTTCACCAATTTAGTTTACTAATGCACTGAAGCCCATGACTTTTGCTTTTACTTGCAGCTTTGTTTGAGAGGTTAAATTATCATAATGCAACACTTTTCTCATTATCTGTGCTATTATTACATTATGAACTATTATGAACATTATGAACGGTATCAATAAGGTTCTTAATGTAATAAGTTATTACAGTATTACATTATGCGCAAAGCCCTTATTACATTATGCGTCCGTGATTTTATTACATTATGAGCCGATTATTACATTATGAACTTTTATTACATTGAAATTATTACATTATGAGCCGTTATGAGCCGTTAATACATTATGAGTCGTTATTACATTATAAGTTGCAACACACACCACAAACCAAAATGACACAAAATGACACTCTAACACTGTACATATAATACATATTGTAGTGGCGATTTGTCCTCAATAAAACAATAACTTGAAAATTAAGAAATCAAACAAAGCAACGTAATCAAAATAGCAACTGAGGCACCAGGGGGGACGAATCTTACGCAATGCAGGGGAAAGAGTCAACTGTCCAGTCGTGAATTTAGATTTCTGCAGATTTATTTTCCGATCTTCCAAGCAAACAAAAAAAATGTGCAACAGTGTGAAGCAGCCTCACTCCTTTGTCTCTCTCGTACAGCTGGTAAAAAACCATGACCCTTCCTAGTGCCTGTCTTACCTATGCCCGCCACCTCTATATATAGGCTAGTAATAACTTCAAAACAGAAGCATAAACAAACTCAAATTAACTATTTTATAATACAAACGAGAAAATAAACATAAAAGTCATATTATTTTATCGTAAGCAAACAAACTAAATAAATGTTTTACAATTAAATCTAAGAACTGCATAGCTCCAACACATATAGTTAATAATTTAGTTTCTAAATTTATTTATACTCACTTAGTGTGAAGGGGGCATCCCTATGTTCCCCGGGTCCTTTGTTCCCCGGGTCCTATGTTCCCCGTTTTTCCCAAAAAGGGTCCTATGTTCCCCTGTAGCCATACATACCGGGGAGCATATTACCCTTTTGTGGGAAAAGGGTCCTATGTTCCCCGCAATCTATCAATTTTCAAAAATATTTAAACTTTGACGCGACATTCGCGTGATGACAGCCAATCGGCGTTCAACCGGCCAACTCAGTGCAGTGCAGTCCGGGGTGAACTGCAGCATGGAGGAGAAAGTGATTGTTGCCGTTTTCGACTCCCGGAGCTCTTTATATAATAGTATATAATATAATATAATTGTATAATAATATCACGGCCAAAAGCTCTGTGCGCCTCCGGATGGCCGCGGGAAGCTCTCGTAGGGATTAGGCTTCTCGGGGTTTGATTACCGGCGTATGAATAGACTGCCTCAGGTTCATCGACGTCTCTCCCTCTTCCACAAAAGGTAAAGACATGCAATGGTAGTTATCTCGGCCGGAATTTGGCAGTAATGGTGAGAAAAAGTAACAGACCGGGGAACATAGAACCCTTTTTTTTAAAAGGGTCCTATGTTCCCCGGTCACATACATATCGGGGAACATAGGACCCTTTTTGGGAAAAGCGGGGAACATAGGACCCTTTTTTTAAAAAAAGGGTCCTATGTTCCCCAGTCTCATACAAAGAGGGGAACATAGAACCCGGGGAACATAGGACCCGGGGAACATAGACACGCTCCCTAGTGTGAAACCTGGGCCTGTTTCGATGAACACAAAGTGGATATCCTGGCAGGAATGGTAGAAAGACACACACGAAGGTCTTCCTCAACAGCTCTCAGTCTCTCTCTGTTTTAATGTTTAATACCATTAGGGCTGGCCCTAATGCCATTTTTCAGGCTTCGAATACTCGTTGGTTTTCAGAGCGAATATTAGAATACTTGTTCCAGAAAAGAACACCATCAAAGACAACATTAATAATCCCTATATACTCCCTGGAACCGATTTTGACAGTATCTGCATATTTTGTTGAATATTTAATAGCTTTTGAACGTTAATTAGTAGGCCTTAGTAGGTTGAAGTTCTTTAGTTTTTCCAAGTGAAAGCGAACAGCTGTTGTTCCGTTCCAAATCAGCTGTCCTCTGCCATCTCAGCCCTTACGGGAGCTTTTCAATTCATCCTGGAACGTGCATCTTTTCAGGGAATTTGTACAATAAATCCATAACAAATACCGAATATTGATTGTCTTATGTGTCCATATTATATCCATTATATTGCCCGGGTATTGACGCTCACGCTCTGCAGCAAGCCTTCGGGTCAACACCGCCACCCTGTGGTCATATTATTATGACACACTAAGAAATGGGTCACTTCGAAAAAGACAACTTGTTCAGGTTAAAAGGTGACAAAATGTACAATTACAGTAATCTTTGAAATAAGTAAAATCCTGCAAGTAATCCAATAGAATCGACAGCTGCATTCAATTATTTGTTAGTATTTGTATCTTAGTATAAACCACTACAATCCATATTTAAAATGACAACAATGAATTACCAATACAAACAGTACTTAATAGTGTAATGTTGTAGTGACGAGAGACGGGAGTCGGAGGCGGAGTATCCAGCACAAAGTTTTAATGAACACAACACAATAAAACGTTCATTCGTAAAGTCAAACCGGACTGAACTGGACGGTCGTTCCGTCCACTAAAAGGGTCCGTGCTAAACACGCCCCCCACCCATAGTTCCGTGGGTGAATTATGTTAACCACCACACAAGCCCCCCCAGAATTCACCCATAGTCAAAGTCCTCGTGACGGGAAGGGGCGACGACCCGAACCCGTCTCGAGAGGATGACAGGGGCCGAGGAAGAGGAAGCAGCAGGCACGTCGGCGCCGTCCACCACCCCGGAGGTCCTGGGGGTCAACGAGGTCGCTGGAGTCTCAACGGCCAGCGCGGGGCGCAGCGCAGCAGGTGGACATCCCGGCGTGGGGGTTGCGCCACCTCCACCGGTCTGGAAATGTCCACGTTAGCCGGCATAACCCTATCCCAGGAAACGGTCTCATGCCTACCCCCGACGTCCACCACCAGGCACTTGTCTCCGTGGCTCAAAACCCTGAACGGGCCATCGTAAGGAGGGCGTAGGGGACCACGGTGGGCGTCGTGGCGAATGAAAACATAGTCCACCGTGCGCAGATCGGGGGGCATGCGGAAAGTGGGAGTGACGTGGTGCGACGTGGGAACAGGCGCGAAAACCTTAGCGGTTTCCAGCAGGGATGAACGTTGTCTGGCCGCCGACCAGGGAACCGAGGCGTCAGGAATAAAATCGCCTGGCACTCGTAGGGCCTGCCCGTAGACCAGCTCCGCCGAAGAGGACCGCAGGTCCTCCTTAGGGGCGCATCTGAGGCCGAGCATCACCCATGGCAGCCTATCTACCCAGTCGCCGTCCTTCAAGCTGGCCCGTAGGGCTGCCTTCATGGAACGGTGGAAATGTTCGCACAAGCCGTTCGCCTGGGGATGATAGGCGGTAGTGCGGTGCAGCTTGACCCCCAACCCCTCAGCCACCGCGTTCCAGAGTTCCGAGGTGAACTGCGAGCCCCGGTCCGAGGAGAGGTCTGAAGGAGTCCCAAAGCGCGCGACCCATGTGCCGATGAACGCGCGCGCCACGCGTCGAGGAGAGGGGAACAGCTTCAGGCCAGCGGGTCGTCCTGTCGACCATGGTGAAGAGGTAGGTGAACCCGTGAGAGGAGGGAAGCGGTCCCACCAGGTCGACGTTGACGTGGTCGAACCTCCTTTCGGGAATAGTATACTCTCCGAGGGGGGCCTTAATATGGCGGTGCACCTTGGACCGCTGACAGTCAACGCATGAGCTGACCCATGCACTAACGTCCTTTCTAAGCTCCTGCCACACAAACCTCTGGGAAACCAATTTCACCGATGGCTTCCTGCCGGGGTGGGAAAGGCCATACAACGCCTCAAAAACGGGCTCGAGGCTGGCCCGTGGAGACGTCGCACCATAGCCTCACGTCCGATCCGCCAACCGCGACCTCCTCCGGGCGCAATCCCGTGACCGCGGACGTAATCCAGGCCCAGTTGGACGGCCCCGATGACCGTTCGCGAGAGGCAGTCTGCGACCACATTAGACTTGCCAGCATTGTTTCGGATGTCCGTGGTGTACTCAGAGATGTACGCAAGCTGACGCTGCTGGCGGGCAGACCACGGCTCTGCCACCTTGGACATGCAGAATGTCAGAGGCTTGTGATCGACGAAAGCCGCAAACTCTCGTCCTTCCAGGAGGAACCCGAAATGGCGGATCGCCAGCCAGAGTCCAAGGAGTTCCCTGTCGAACACGCTGTATTTGCGCTCCCTGGGGGTCAACTGGCGACTGAAAAAGGCGAGCGGCTGCCAGGCACCATCGACCCATTGCTCGTGCACCGCGCCAACGGCATAGTCAGACGCGTCGGTGGTGATGGCGATGGGGGCATCATGCGCCAGATGGGCCAACATGGCGGCTTTGCCCAAGGCGGCCTTCGTGGCCTCGAACGCCTTCTCCCTCTCCGCCGTCCAGTCGACAGCATGGCTAGGGGACTTGTCCTTGAGAGCCCCGTACAGCGGGCGCATGACGTGAGCCGCCTGGCGGATGAACCGGTGGTAAAACGTCACCATCCCCAGGAATTCCCGGAGCGCCCGAGCCGTGTGTGGGCGGGGAAAGCAGAAATTGCCTCCACCTTCGACGGAAGAGGGGCGGCCCCCTCTTTGTTGATGAGATGCCCCAGGAAGTGGATGGAGGAAAACCCGAACAGGCACTTCGCCTGGTTGATGATTAGCCCGTGCTGGTCGAGCCTCATGAAGAGGTCGCGTAGGTGACCCTGGAGGAGCTGGCGACCAGGATATCGTCCAAATAAACGAAAACGAAGGGCATCTCCCTGAGCGCTGTGCCACGTTCTTGAGCCCGAATGGCATACGCAGGAACTCGAATAACCCGAATGGCGTCACCACCGCTGTCTTCGCCTTGACCGTGGAAAAGGTAGGTCTGGTTATACCGGGGGAACTCCCTGAGCAGGCGTTGATATTCGTCCCCCTCTGAGAGGGAGCTGGAGAGATCGCCGTAAGCCACTCGACCGCGGGCACATTCAAACGATGAGAGCGTCTGTGTGTCCACCAGGCGGTTGTTGTTTCAAGTCTACAAGCAGATTGTGCGCACAAAGGAAATCCGCGCCGAGGAGGGGAAAGGAGATGTCGGCCATGACAAAATCCCACCTGAATCGCTGGGCTCCAAACCACAGGTCTGCGGTCTTTGTACCATACGTGCGGATGGGTGTTTCGTTAGCGGACCTCAACTGTGTACCGTGGACACCAGGGGCGGTGTCCTCCACCGTAGCCGGCAGGACGCTCCTCTGAGCGCCGGTGTCGCAAAGAAACTCGCGGCCGGAGAGAGTGTCCCTGATGAACAATAGCCGGGTTGACGTGCCTGCAATCACGGCCACTAATGAGCGCAAGCCTTGGCGTTTCCCGTCGGCTTGAAGTTGCACGGGGACCGGCACCTCTTTGCCTTAGCGCCGAAACGCGCGTGAAAATAGCACATACCATTGCTGGCACGGCCATCGGCGGCCACTGGGGCTCTGTTGGTTAGCCTGTCACTGTCCGGTGGGTAGGCACTGCGTGTTGGGGCTAGCACTTCGGGTGCGAAACTCTGAGCAGCCAGGAAAAAACGGTCGGCTTCCTCCGCCAACGCGAGTGGCTCAGTAATCCTCGTGCCCGCAAGCGCCGTCCGGACCTGCGGTGGCATGTGTCGGAGGAACAGCTCCATGAAGAGGAAGTTAGGTTCTTCCGCACCCAGCAGGTTGAGCATCATCTCCATATGCTCAGAGGGTTTGCTGTCCCCGAGGCCCCGAATAGCCAACAAGCGTCGGGCCCGCTCCGACTGCGACAGCCCAAAAGTCTTCAAGAGGAAGGCTTTGAGGTCCCTGTACTTGCCGTGGTCCGGGGGATTCGCAATGAAATTCGCCGCCCGGGTCGCAGTGGATCTCCCCAGTGCCGACACGACGTGGTAGTAGCGTGTGGTGTCGTCCGTGACGTCACGGATGGCGAACTGCACCTCCGTCTGCGCGAACCACGCCGTCGGTGAAAACTCTCCGAACTCCGGCAACTTAATAAAAGCATTATTCGCCATGTTCAGCTTGGTCTCTGAAGCTTCAGCGAGACCTACGTCGGGGTCACCAGTGTAGTGCCGAGAGACGGGAGTCGGAGGCGGAGTATCCAGCACAAAGTTTTAATGAACACAACACAATAAAACGTTCATTCCTAAAGTCAAACCGGACTGAACTGGACGGTCGTTCCGTCCGCTAAAAGGGTCCGTGCTAAACACGCCCCCCACCCATAGTTCCGTGGGTGAATTATGTTAACCACCACAATGTACTATTAATTACACTGTACTATTAATTAGAGTATTAGAATTTGGCGGTGTGCAGCATCTAATCTTATATCTTATCTCTGTTGTATACGGGGAATGGGTTAACCTGGTGATTGTTAATATAGTGCTTGGCACTTGGCACTTTGGTGTTTCTTTCTTCTGACAAATGTACTTATTGTAAGTCGCTCTGGATAAGAGCGTCTGCTAAACGCCCTGAATGTAAATGTAATGTGAATGTAAGACCCCCTAACCACACCAGCCAATCACAAAACCCCATTTATGCCAAGACCAAACCCATCGGCCAGTAAAAAGTCAGTATAAAACGTTAACCTGTCCCGGTTGCAACCCTGTCTCATCAAAATTACGTTCCCAGAGAACTATTTGGCATTCTCAATTACGTTTGGCAAAAAACGGATTTTGTCCGTGATTACGTTTTATTGAACGTATCGCAAACACGTTCGTTCTCAGCCTATTAACCGCCATTTATTTACTTCTAGGATTATGTTTGGTTGAAACGTATCCCAGATATGTTGAATGTCAACGTATAGCACATAATTGTCATTAAGGCATATTTCCCTTTCGGGGAACGTTTCATTTAACGTAGGACTGAAACACGTATCTTGGCCGTGAATACGTTTTATTTAACAACCAACAAGGTTATAAAATACATAAATTCCTGGTTATATACAATACATGAATTATAATTATTTGGAAACTTCCCATCAATGCCAGTACGGCGAAGGTGACGGTGATGCAGGGTTGCATGCTTCACGTGTTGTTTTAAAAACGGATTTGCGGGTGTAAACCTCAGAGGTAGGCCTACGGGTCACGGTTTTCTTGGGTATTTCAAAACCCAGCTCAGAAACAGTTGGGATGTAATATGTATTGTATAATCTTCTTGAAAACTCAGTCAGAATTATTAAAAACCAGAGGATGGGCGGGGTTGGGCAGTGGACACACACACGCACACACCAACCCGGTATCACGCCAAGGCGTGAAATAGATACGTTGGTCCACATCGCAAGGCGTGTTCAGGGTCACGCTTTGCCTGACCAAAGCGTGAGGAGTACACGCTTTCTTCTCCATTCTAAGTGAATGGAGGAATAGCACCAACAGGGGGCGAGACGTTCTCCTGGCATTTGGTGAAATTGTTATGTAGCCTACATTAAAGGCCCACTATGCAACTTTTTTAGCCAAAATTACATTAAGTATGCAGGTTGAGAGTTATGCTGATGGTTCTGCATCCATTTCTGGGTTGATTGGTGGGTGTGTCATTTACCCATGTCGCCTCTCCAGTGAAAAAGCGCATATGCAACTTGATCTGTTCGGACCGACACAATCCGGATGTGACGCAGCGGAAGTATCCTCGGAAATGTAGTCAGATTGTAGTTTCGAAAATGCTTTACGGCACAGACACACACCCAAACATGGCACCGGCTAGATATAAACAGCCAGTTGCGAGGCAATTGTTGTCCGAGGTAGGAAACCCAAACGCCGCCGTGTTTGGGTGCATGATAGAGTTTAGATCGGGTTAGATTAAATAATCTCGGATATAAATAACGATCTCATCTCATCGTCATCCGTTTATCCGGGGTCGGGTCGCGGGGGGAGCAGCTCAAGCAGGGGGCTCCAGACTTCCCTTTCCCGGGCCACATTGACCAGCTCTGACGGGGGGATCCCGAGGCGTTCCCAGGCCAGAGTTGAGATATAATCTCTCCACCTAGTCCTGGGTCTTCCCCGAGGTCTCCTCCCCAATGGACGTGCCTGAAACACCTCCAAAGGGAGGCGCCCAGTAGGCATCCTTGCCAGATGCCCGAACCACCTCAGCTGACTCCTTTCTAAGTAAAGGAGCAGCGGCTCTAATCCGAGTTCCTCACGGATTACTGAGCTTCTCACCCTATCCCGAGACGCCAGCCACCCTTCTGAGAAAACTCATCTCGGCCGCTTTTACCCGCGATCTCGTCCTTTCGGTCATCACCCAACCCTCATGACCATAGGTGAGGATAGGAACGAAGATCGACCGGTAGATCGAGAGCTTTGCCTTGCGGCTCAGCTCTCTTTTCGTAACAACGGTGCGGTAAAGCGAACGCAATACCGCCCCCGCTGCTCTGATTCTCCGGCCAATCTCACGCTCCATAGTACCCTCACTCGCGAACAAGACCCCGAGGTACTTGAACTCCTTCACTTGGGCTAAGGACTCATAAATAACGATAATCGGGTTAAATAACTTCACATGGTGTGTCTGGTGTGTTTCCAGCATTCGTAGTGTTGATCAGCAGAGAAATAGTCCGCCAAGACGTTGAGGTTGCTTTAGCAGCCAGACACTCTGTCCATGCAAGTTAACGGAGCGTTCACTCTTCATCATAACTATCAAACCAAACATCCTTCACATTCACCGAGCGAACATTCTGAAAGTAAAATGCACATTTCTCGCTAAAAATGTTTCCATAAACGCATTTAATGGCGTAACTATGTTACTATTTCCACCCAGAAAAAATAAAGATGTCGGCCGTATGCTTCTGTGCAAGGGTCACTACTATGGTCACTACAGTAACGAATTGCTTTACGGCACAGACCCACAAACACGGAACCGGCTCGATATAAACACAAGTAACTAATGGATTGTTATATTCATCATAGATCAGCCGACTAAAAAGAGACAGAGAAACCCAATGTCGGAGGAACAGAAGAAGAGAAAAGGGAGACAGACCGACAGAGAGGCCAGACACGAGTAAACGTTGGGCAAGCTTTTCAGGAATAGCTCGAACTGAAAGAAAAAGAAGACTGCAAATCAGACGCCGACTCGGCCGTGTTGCTTTTGAAATTGAAAGTACCCTTGGGTGAACTTTGTCTGCGTAATATTCTTGATTCTGATAGTCTCTGTACACATGTGTTTGCTCAACCATTTTTTTGAGCCCTGTAAAAATTGTTTTCTCGACCGTTTTGTTGTGAGCCCTGTTTGTTTCTAGCTTGCTTGGTTGCAACCATATAAACACCTTTGTTTCCATGGGTGTTTTGCTGTTCGTCTGTCTCGTCCCCCAGATACAGACTGAATCCCCGAATCCAGGTTCTTGTTTATTTCGATTATTATGTTGGCCAAACCTCTTACACTGATTGTTCTGTTCAACCTAAGTTAAAATAATTATAACCTAGGGTATAAATTCTCCCCGTCAACTATAAAAAATGATGGATTTATGTTTATTGCAATGCAAATACACCATTTTAAAAATGTATAACCTTGCCTACACTTTATGAACATCTATTTCGGACATGGCTCCGCGCATTCGCCGGCTTCTTTGAAAACAAATGCACAGGGCTCGCGTAGAAGAGCATGGGGAAGGGACGTCAACGAGTTGTTACGACAGTGTTGTGAAATATCTACTACGAAGCTTTAGGGGGCGCTGTGTAGAGAAATGTGCGTGCCAAAACCAAGAAAACAGCGAAGACATGCCCGAAGTTGCATAGTGGGCCTTTAATCTTTATTATCTGAATGAGAAATGCAATATTTTAGGACGGATACACCATTTAACGTGTTTCTAACAACATTTCTAGCGAGAGTTATACCTTTTCCTTGCATAATCTCCAGTAAGTAAATGTGTATGATCTTTAGTAATCTTTATTATCTGAATGGGAAATGCAATATTTTAGGACAGAATCACCATTAAACGTGTTTCTAATGACATTTCTAGCGAGAAATTTACTTTTTCCTTGAATAATCTTCAGTCAGTGAATGTGCATGATCTTTATTATCTGAATGGGAAATGCAATGTTTTTGGACCGATTCACCGTTAAACGTGTTTCTAATAACATTTCTAGCGAGAAATATACTTTTTACTTGCATAATCTTCAGTCAGTGATTGTGCCTGATCTTTAGTTTTATAGTTATTAGGAAGATTTTATCAGCTCGCTCGCATGTTTCAACGACGTCAGGTTGCTAGGGACGCTGCTTTCGCTAAACTAGAAGCTCACGTGTTTCCTGCGTTTGTGTTATTAAACCGTTACTTTATGTAACTTTTAATGATAGCCTATCATCTTGTTAGAAACACGTATAGCTGACCCAGCCAACCCTGTCGCCAAAAGCATACTTTGACAATGTTTTCGTGAACACTGGATTAAGTCGCATTTCAACATAAAATAGCGTGTTATACACACACACACACACACACACACACACACACACACACACACACACACACACACACACACACACACACACACACACACACACACAATGCATTTCGCTGCTAAAACAAACTAAATAACAAAAATAAAACAAAAAAATATCTCCCTCAAATATTATTACTTTCAAAACATTGGCCAAAATGGAATATCTTTTTTATTTGGTCTGCTAAAAGACTTGTATGCTATGGCAGAATAAAGAATAAATTCATGCATTATCATTCAACTTCAACATGTGTTATTACAGTATAGTGGTGGAGGGATGACGTATGTTGACCAACCCGGAAGTGAGCGTCGCCCTGGGTTCCCTTGACAAAAAGCCAACAGGTTTTTCCATTGGATTTTGGATTATTGCAGAACAATTAGCATCTTTGAAGCACCTCCTCAAAAACTGAAAATAAATAAAAATAACCGTGTTCCAAAGAACGAAATGTAAACCAATGCATTCTGAATGGGAGTGTTTCTCAGACTTTTCCATGCTGCACAGAACGAAATGTAAACCCATACAAATAAAGACTTCATGGTCATAATCTTTTAAATATCATTAATCTCCTGAGTGTGTAGGGTGGTATTCTATTTCTTTCAACGGGGCTGCATCTAGTCACTTGACCGTCATGGTTGCTATGTCGGTTGCTATCGACCACCCCCTCTAATCCATACATGGCTCTAAAAACCACGCGGCAAAGGAGCTGCGGTCAATTGTGTTGTTTTTGTCGTAAACTGGGGTCCGATGGTTTAAAAATAGACAGATATTCCAAGGTATCCTTAAAAGGCAGCTTGGATGTTTTTATTTTCTGCATATTAGACTTCTTCTACAACCTATTTTTGACAGCAAAACACCAAGCTCATTGATTTAACGAGGCAGGGTTATTTGAAACAATTTATTTAATAAATATTTATGAGAGGTCATTCCTTCTCCTGAGTTTGCTTCCTATTTATGCCTAGTGTACACCCCTACTGTCCACAAGCATCCCCCCCTCCCCATATGGATCCAAATCCACCCTCACTAAATCACAACACACCCCAGCTCCACTCATAATCATCGATGGATTCCCAGTACCCTTCTCCTCCAAAGTCAAGAGCCTCGGCGTCATCCTGGACAACACCCTCTCATTCGCACCCCATATTCACAACATCAGACTGCATTCTTCCACCTCCGCAACATCGCCAGACTCCGCCCATCACTGACCCAATCCAGCACTGAAATCCTAGTTCACTCATTTGTCACATCACGCATAGACTACTGCAACGCCCTCCTCACCGGACTCCCCACCAAACTCATCAACAGACTGCAGATCATTCAGAACCCAGCCGCCCGGATCATCACCCGCACCAAATCATCTGACCACATCACCCCTGTCCTCATCCAACTTCACTGGCTCCCAGTACACTACCGCATCCAATACAAAACCCTACTCCTCACCTACAAAGCTCTCCACAACCTAGCCCCCAGGCAGTTACCTCTGCGACCTCCTCCAAGAATACACTCCCTCCCGCTCCCTCCGCTCAACCTCTGCTGGACTACTATGTATCCCCACATCACGACTCACTACAATGGGTGCCCGGTCATTCAGCTGTTCAGTACCCGGCAATAGCTGACTGAGTCGACAACATTTAAGTAAGCTGTACCTTGGGGTCTCTTATATATCAAAGGGGGTCTCAAAGCCAAAGGACGCATATACGCTTCAACCTGTTGCTCCAGCCATACAGGAAATGACTCAGAAAATCCTCCATCTCGTTGCACCTCACCCAGCGGCTCGCTTGCAAGATTTTGGCCTGAGGTTCTTCCCAGACCTACACCCTAGCCATCCAACATGCATATCTGAGAATCAGGCCTCTCTTTAATAATGACAAAAAGTTATGAGAGAACCACACATTAACTTTTTGTTATCTCATAAGTGGCGTGGTGCTGGCTCCTTTTGACCTCACGTCGCTTCACTCTGTCTGCATTGGTCGAATTAGTCCGCATGAACCCAACTGGCGCCTGCGGAAGAGGATTGGGGAGTTATTGGTGAGTTTTGACTTTAAACTCAGAATTATGACTTAAAAAAAATAAGATGTGGTCCTAATCCTCTTCCTTAGTGTCAGCCGACTGGGACAGGTTAATGTTTTATACTGATGTATTACCGGCCGATGGGTTTGGTCTTTGCATAAATGGGGTGTTGTGATTGGCTGGTGTGGTTAGGGGGTCTTACATTCACATTACATTTACATTCAGGGCGTTTAGCAGTCGCTCTTATCCAGAGCGACTTACACCAATATATCTGACGGTACAGTAAGGATGTTCATAGAACAAAGTGCCAAGCACTAACCATCACTAGGTTAACCCATTCCCCGTATACAAAGATAAGCTATAAGATAAGATGCTGCAACGCCAAATATTATTACTCTAATTAATAGTAGGCCTACAGTATAATTAATAGTACAGTACACTATTGAGTACTGTTTGTATTGATAATTCAAACTAATTTGTGCTACTGATTGTTGTTTATTAACTTAACATTTTAAATATGGATTGTAGTGGTTTATACTAATATACAATTACATACAAATAATTGAATGCAGCTGTTGATTCTATTGGATTACTTGCAGGATTTTACTTATTTCAAAGATTAATGTAATTGTACTTTTTGTCACATTTTAACCTGAACAAGTTGTCTTTTTCGAAGTGACCCATTTCTTTGTGTGTCATAATAATATGACCATGGGGTGGCGGTGTTGACCCGTGTAGACTGAAAATAAGAGCCCCATAATACTATCGCCAGATTTACTTAGTGCTTGCAGTTAATACAGGTTACAGTGACGTAGTTGTAGTGTACAATATATATCAATTTGTACTTTGCCTATTTCAATCAATTGATGCGCCCACTGGTTAAGCATTTCAATTTTCTTTGGCAGTAAAGATAAGCATGAAGTGGATTAAACCCAACAGCTTCCACTATCTTCTCTGGTTCTCCCGAGTGTTGGTTCTAGCTTGAGTCCACAAGAAACATCCCTCATAATTCACACAGTATTATGCCAAAGGCCTGAAGCGCCTGTGTGTCTGTGTGTTTGTGTGTGTGTTCCTTAAAGCAGGCCAATCAGCAACACTCTTCATAATCACGTACGACAGCAAATGCTCCAAAACTCGGGTGAAGATTACTTTTGATTCCCATTCCCATCTTCCCCCCGCCTTCCTGCGACCAGCCGTGGAGTTTATGTACTCTGTGTTTGAGTTCCAGGGTAAGAACACTTCCTTGTGTGAGTGAATGATGCGTATCCCATCACACCGACTATAAGCTAACAGGGTCTGGTTCCCAGCAATGGCAGTTGTGCAAACAGTCGTTATCTGAGGGTCACAGCAGGGGTCAGACGGCCACAGTCAGCCTTACCCTGGCAATTAGCGGAAGGCTAGGAGCCCTGGACTCTTTAGGGGAGGGGCCAGGAGCCTTTAGGGGAGGGGCCAGGAGCCTTTAGGGGAGGGTCTAGAGCCCTGAAGCCTTTAGGGGAGGGTCTAGGAGCCCTGGTGCCTTTAGGGGAGGGGCTAGGAGCCTTAGAGCCTTTAGGGGAGGGGCCAGGAGCCTTAGAGCCCGTAGGGGAGGGGCCAGGAGCCTTAAAGCCTTTAAGGGAGGGGCTAGGAGCCTTTAGGGGAGGGGCTAGGAGCCTTTAAGCCTTTAGGACAGGGCTAGGAGCCTTAGAGCCTTTAGCGGGGGGGGGGGGGGGGGGCTAGGAGCCTAGCCTTTAGCAGGGGGGGGGGGGGGTAGGAGCCTAGCCTTGGGTTGGGGCAGGCATTCCTCCGGGACTCTGCTTGACTCGGCTCCAGAGGAGATTCTCAGCAGGGTGAAGAATGTCCTCTTCCTCTCCCTTTTATGCTCTCAAAACAAACCTAAAATGGCCGTGAGTGAGAAGGAAAATAGGAATCCATCAGAGGCAGAAATGTTGTGTATTTCTAATCCTAACTCCTTCTGTATTGTGTATCATGTTTTAACACAAGTGAGGTCATCCCGGTTCTGTCCAGGCTAAGAGCCAACACTAAGAGCCAACGCTAAGAGCTAACACTAAGTGCTAACGCTAAGTGCTAACACTAAAGGCCAAAGTATTTTACTATCCGTAATCCGTATCCAGTCTCCGTACTAGCCCCCTCCAGCATTCAAAGCTCTCCGTCGGGTTGCAACCCGCCGCCCGATCGATCTTATATGTTGACTACAAACCAGGTAAATTGTTTTATAAATAAACTTCCAAAGCTTAACAAATCCTATTTGGTGTTTTATTGGTCCTTAATGTGCAGAGTAAACAATGTACAAAGTAAATAAGGTATAAAGTCAAACGGAGAAGTGATGCCGGAAATCATTTTGTTAGTGGAACAACCCAGCCCTTGCCGTCTCCGTTGTGACGACGGATAGCTAAATATTGTTACGTATTTTAAGAACACAAGCTGTATTTCCCTCACTAAACCACTAGGAAGTAGGACCAAACATATAAGCCGTAAATACTATACATAGCCATAAGGGGAGCAAGACCTTACTGAAGGCCGCAATAAATACTTTAGCCACAGAAGGCAGCACCACAGACAAGGGAGGAAGCCGAGGGTAATACGTCACACCAGCCTCTCTAACTGCTTCCGGGTCTTGCGGACCAGACGATAACACCAGGAACACGGGGGAGAGATCTCCAGAATCTTCTCGGCAGCTATTAGACATACAAGGGTTAATGTTTTTGATCAGCTAGGAGACGCTCGACACGTGTTAAGATACGCTTCAACCTCCCTTTGCACCGTAGTCTCAATTTACCATACTGAAAATACTTTATACTAAATAAAGTCTCTTAAAAGCTATCCTTTGGATTTGACCACTTTCCTTGAAGAACTCAGCAATAATATTGGATGCGCATGGAACCTACGAAGAGGTTCTCCGACAGGCTCTCTGTGTCTACGTACACCACTTTACGGAGGATTAGAAACCGGCCTTAAAGCTAACACTAAGTGCTAACACTTAGAGCCAGCACTAAGTGCAAACACTTAGAGCTAGCACTAAGTGCTAACACTAGGAGCTAACACTAAGAACTAACACTAAGTGCTAACACTAAGAGCTAACATTAGGCGCTCACAATAAGAACTAACACTAAGCTAACACTTGGAGTAGGGATGGGCACGAGTAGTAAATTCCAAACTCGAGTGATCGAAGGAATTCCTCGAGGATCAATCGAGTACTCGTTTAATCAAATCTATTTTTAAAATGCAACGCATCTGCAGCAGGAATAGGCCTGATGATGAACGGCAATATTACCAACCAAACATGTAATCCTTATTCTCCAGCAAAACAGTCAGAGTTATCAGAGTATTCATTATTTATTTTTGCAAACGTTCAAAACACATTTTCCTTGCAAAAATAAATATGCGTCTCACAATTTAAATCACGTCGAACCAAGCCCTTTAACAGTTTAAAAAAACAAAAACGAAACAAGTAGCCTAACCATTGCAAATAGTTTAAAGCTGCAAATAAAACGGCAGCAAATGGCCTATGGAAATACTCAGCGTTGTGATCTTCTCTACACGGCCGGGACTAAAGCTGCGTCTTGCGGCGGTGAAAATGGCCGACACACTTGGTTGCTGCGGGTCTGCTTTCCCGAACTCACCGTTGTATTTCAGGAGCATGTGCCGCATAGTACTTTCTGGTAGCTCGATTTCGCTTGGCATATTTTACATTTCACCTTATGATCTCCTATTTCTTTAAAGTATTTCAATTCTTCGCTGCGCTTTGCTTTAACCGCCATCTCTTAACTTTTTGAATTCTGGCGTGCCTGCACACGGCACGGAAGGCGCCACACGCGCCCACGGCATGCGTTTGTGGCGCCGACAGAAAATGTATACATTTGCTTCAGAAAACTTTGTTTGTGTGTGTATATGCAAACTCGAGTTTGCCTGTCCACCAACCGAGTTCATTTGTAACGAGGAGTACTCGAGTAATCGATTCCTCACGCCCATCCCTAACTTGGAGCTAACACTAAGAGCTAACACTCAGGGCTAACACTAAGAGCTAACACTAACGGCTAACACTAAGAGCTAATACCAAGAGCTAACAACTAGAACTAACACTAGAAGCTAACACCAAGGGCTAACATTAGGAGCTAAAACTAAGTGCCAACATTAATAGGTAACACTGAGAGCTAACACTAAGAGCTAACACTAAATGCTAACACTAAGAGCTAACACTAAGTGCTATCAGCACTATCAGGATCCAGCTCGACAAACACTCTTAAAGGTGAGCGACACAACGATGTGTTAGCGGATCGGTGACTCATGCTCCCTCCCCGGTGCTAACAGCATGAACAAATAGGGCGCTGATGAAAAGCAGTTCAATCAAACACATAAAGTACACTTTGACTGCGTAGGAAACATTTTAAGAGCTGTGCTGGTTCCAGCTTCTACGCCAGCGTTGTCCAGTTCCCACCGCCCTGTTGTTACCAGCGGCCTCCACCTCAGATCACCTGCCAACAGCGCAATGGTAAACGGACTGCAGTTAGACCGCGCTTTCCTGAACAGTAGCCCCTCAAAGCGCTTGACAGCATTGCCTCACATTCACCGATTCATGCACACAGTCACACACCGACGGCGGAGTCAAACCCGCAGGGCGACAGCCAGCTGGTCAGGAGGAGTCAGGCCTCGCTCAGGGCACCTCTAGGAGAAGCCGGGGATCGAACTAGCGACCTTTTGGTGACCAGCCCACCCGCTCTCCCTCCTGATAAGTTCACACTTATGTGGGCTTTCATAAGCTGCAGGCTTGAATGCTCCCTCTCTGGCCAGCAGAACCTGAAGCTCGTCCAACACTTTCCAGCAGTGTAGCAATAGCAGGGCCCAGAGAACCACAATGGAGCCTAGTGTTCCTTTGGAAAGGGTTATCAATACTACTACAAACTACTAATAAACACTATTTCTACACAACACTATTACACAAAAACACACAACTTCAACTTAATTTTCATACACAATCTATTGCACCAGTTGTGCCCTTAGTAAATTTCGTTTTTTCTTTTGCAATCAACTTCGATGGGATTCCAAACAATAGTTTATTGTAGGTGGAGAACAATGCTGCAGTACGGTATGATACTAAATGAGATCAGGGTTTAGTGGTTTACCGACCGTTTTATATCCACTGAGCCAACAGGCCAACACTAAGTGTGTTAGTTCTCAGATAGTATCTAGAGCTCCAATAAACATCCTCAGCAGGCGGTCAGTTCCTTGGTAACTAAAAACAGTATTTAAAGCAGTTTGGCCCCAGACAATGGGTCACAAAGCAAACCAGGCATGGTTTTCGTTCGACTTTCGTTAAGCTAGTGAAAATGGGTGCGGCTCCCACCGCGGCCCCACAGGCAGGAGCCGGCGGCACGCAGAGCCTGACCCGAACTCCCTGCACACAGAGGAGATGGACGCAGTAACAGCGCCCTCTACTGGCGGAAACAAGTCACACAAAACGAGAGGCGAGACCGTTACTCTCATGCTGGGTCATTGCAGGTGAACCTATACACAAAGTACGTAGTATTTTTATTTCACAAAAAATATTTGTGTGTGCTGTTTGTGTGAGTGTGTGTTTGCGTGTGTGTGTGTGTGTGTGTGTGTGTGCGTGCATGTCTTTGCGTGTGTGTATGTGCGCGTGTGCCTGTGTGTGCGTGTGTGTCCTGTGTGTGTGCGCGTGTGTGGGTAGTGTAAACATGTCTGACGTACACGTGTGTGTGTGTGTGTGTGCATGTGTGTCTGTGTGCGTGTTTGTGAGCGTGCGTGTGTGCGTGTATGTGTGTGTGTGTGTGTGTGTGTGTGTGTGTGTGTGTGTGTGTGTGTGTGTGTGTGTGTGTGTGTGTGTGTGTGTGTGTGTGTGTGTGTGTGTGTGTGTGATAGAGACAGAGAGGCCAATTTACTGCCTGGATTATTTCAAAATGTGCTTGGAAGTAGGTAACGACATTTAACAATGTGTATATATTTTTGAATTTCGTTGGTTAACCGCCAACCGCCCGAATTTATTTAAAATATAATTTTTTGTCACGTCACCCGCCCGATCCGCAGTTTAACCGCGGAGTCCGCGGTTGCAACCGCCAACCGCGCATCGCTAGTGTGCGTGCATGTGGAAAGCAGACAGCCAGCCCCTCCCAGTAGCTGCTCCTGTGGCTCCGCCCCCTGCCCCTGAGGCTCCGCCCCATTTCCTCATTTTTTTCTCCTGCCAACCACACAACAGCTTCTTGTTAACAATCAGTGTAACAAGCTGGTGGGTGCCCACCCTCCACCCTCCCCCCTCCAGCCTCCAGCCTCCCCCCTCCACCCTCCACCCTCCCCCCTCCAGCCTCCACCCTCCACCCTCCACCCTCCCTACAAACACGTATGGGTGCAGTAGGGCGTGTGTGGCAGGTGGAGGAGTGTTGTGGCAGCTCCTCCCTCCAGCCCGTCTCTGCGCCTCCTAGTCCTCCTCCGCTGTGGGATTATAAAGAGCAGGGCAGGAGCAGGGGAGTGCACCACAGTCGCTCTCTCCTCCTCTCTTCATCTCCTGGTTCTCCTCTCCTACAGCACCTACGATGGGCGCCGTTATCACCACAAACATTTCCACGACCAACAGTTCCAGAAATACCAATATTGGCTCGAACAATACTATATCCTTCATGACCAAAAGCGCCTTCATTGGCGGTGGCTTCGGTGGCGGCGAGAAGGCCACCATGCAGAACCTGAATGACCGCCTGGCCACCTACCTGGAAAAGGTGCGCTCCCTGGAGAACGGCAACGCCGAGCTGGAGCTGAAGATCCGACAGTTCCTGGAGAACAAAACCTCTCCCAGATCCCGAGACTACTCTGCCTTCTTCATCTTTATCACAGACCTGCGCAACAAGGTACGTCCCCTGAGCTTCTGGAAGACCTCCGCCTCACGCAGGGGCGGGCCGTACTATTAGGCAAACCAGGCATTTGCCTGGAGCCCCGGGCCCCATAGAAGGTTTTTGGGGCCCCCAAAAAAATTTTTTTTTTTTTTTTACCTTTATTTTTCCCGATAAAACATTAAGAACAGTTTCTTATTTACAATATTGATCTGGTCAAGAGGGCCCCAATGCATATATTTTGTCCCCATATTTATTATTTTTATAAAAATCTCTTCACAATAGTAGCATCGGGATGTCTAATTATTACTCATGTTTTGACGATCTTTCCGTGTGCACCCCCCTTCAGTCTGCACTACATGGACTATTCCATGTTACGCGCATCACGCTCATCATGCGTATGCGGAAATTATGTCAAATTCAAAACAGTAAGCGGTAAGAGAGAGAGAGAGAGAAATCGAGTGAGACATAAATCGAGTGAAACATGAAGCGATCGTACGAAAGCGGGTCACATAAAAAGAAAGACTAAAGGCAGGACTTTCTTTCAAAGCTGCCAAAGCTATCCAGCTGTTTTACAGCCACCGCAGTGGCAGCGGGATCAAGAGCAGCCGTCAACGTCGTTTGCTGTCACGTTACTGCTCCTTTCATTCCAAGTGGCTCTGGCTCAGCCAGCAGCGATGCTAATGACGTGTGTCAACAAACTGACGGAGATGATGCACAACTGGTAGTGAATATTTGTCACTCTCCTTCTTCCACTTTGGTTATTGAAATTTATGACAATAACGAACAATGACTGCGAGACACATATTCCTGTGGATGACCCAGCACTCTGGCCCAAGCTGCTGTGTCTTGGGCAGGTGCACACATATTCTTGTGGATGACCCAGCACTCTGGCCCAAGGGCCGCAGATTCACAAAAGCATACTATTACATAGTAATGAAAAATGATGAGAGGGTGAACAGGTCTTGGTTAGTCTACAGTGAAAGTGCAGACCGTGTTTTTTGCTTTTGTTGTTGCCTTTCTGGAAAACAAAAACAACTGAGTGAGGAAGGATTTAAAGACTAGAATAACCTTACAATGCATCTAATCAACCATGAAAGGTCTGAAGAGCACAGGAAATATATTGATAGCTGGACGCAGCTATCAGTGGGTTTCCAGTAGTGGTTTCCAGTAGCTCACAGCAGATAGCTGCTGTGAGCTACTGGAAACCCTCAGGTAAATGAGGACTTATGGTTAACAGTCAGTGTAATGTGTCAACATAACTAATCTTATTGTTTTGTATGTTATTCTCAATTTGTAAATAGATAATTAACATTTGCATGAAAGAAGGATAGTGACTTTTGTTCATCCCTTGTATGGAGTATCTCATTATGCGATATAAGGTACTGAGAACGGTAGATGCAGGGGCCCCCAAATGACTGTTCGCCTGGAGCCCCCAAAGGGCTAAGTTCGCCACTGGCCTCACGCTGCTTACCATCCGTCCTCCTGAACACCTCGCATAATGACTCATTCCTCTACTCCTGCGTTCTTCTGCCCTGCTCTTCGCCGCTCTAGGTCCATGGCGCCCTGTGTGTCAACGGAAGCATCTACCTGGCAAAAGACAACGCCAAGCTGGCGGCGGACGACTTCAAGACAAAGTAAGAAGACCAGAAAGCGACAGACACCGTGACTGCGCAGGCTGACTGTAGAGAGCGGATGTCTCTGAGGGTAGTCCTCGCTAACGCTGTGCTCCACAGGAGGGAGAACGAGCTGAGCATGCGGCAGTCGGTGGAGGTGGACTTCGCCGGACTCAAGAGGCTGCTGGACGTGCTGGCTAGGTCTGACCTGGAGATGCAGATTGAAGGGCTGAAGGAGGAGCTGATCTTCCTGAAGAAGAACCATGAGGAGGTGGATTTGTAATGCCAGGCTCCCGTCATGCATGTCTCCTCGTGTCTCATCATGTCTAACCGCCGTACGTTCTGATCCTAAACACAGCCTTTCAGAAGCTCAGTGGAGATGGACCCGGGGCCGACGGAGGACCTGAACGCCGTCCTGTCAGAAATCCGCGAGCAGTACGAACAGGCATCAGCCAAGAACAAGAAGGAACTGGAAGCCTGGTTCCAAGAGAAGGTAGGAACCGAGGACGCCACTGGTCAGAACATGTTCTCCGTGCTGTATGCTGCGTTGTGTTTCCATCTACATAAGTGTTTATCTTCAGCTCCTTGTGTTTGATTCCATCGCAGGCGGCGACGGTCAAACAGGAGGTCGCAGTGAGCACAGAAACCATCAACACGTCCAAAACAGACCTCAACCGCCTGCTGCAGTCCCTGCAGAGAGAGCTCCAATCACAGCTCACCATGGTGGGTGCACTGCTGTCTGCGGAAGACCGCACCTTAGGGTGTGGTCAGCGGATAGAGTTACCTGAGTTAATTAGGGTGTGGTCAGGGGACAGGGTTACCTTAGTTAATTAGGGTGTGGTCAGGGGACAGGGTTACCTGAGTTAATTAGGGTGTGGTCAGGGGTCAGGGTTACCTTAGTTAATTAGGGTGTGGACAGGGTTACCTTAGTTACTAAGGGTGTGGTCAGGGGATATTTGTACCCTAGTTAATTAGGGTGTGATCAGGGATAGGGTAACCATAGTTAGTGTTTTTCACTATTGAACCTAAGAGAGGTGACATTGGTCCATTCCTCTCCCCTCCTTAACACTCTCTCCCCCCTCCTCTCCCCTCCCTGCGGACCACAGAAAGGGTCACTCGAGGGCACCCTGCAGGAGACAGAGAACCAGGTGACCAGCCTGGAGGAGCAGCTGGTCAACCTGCAAGGCGACATCGACCGCCAGGGCCAGGAGTACCAGATGCTGCTGGACACCAAGACGCGCCTGGAGATGGAGATCGCAGAGTACCGCAGACTGCTGGACGAGTAGGCCAGGTCGGTCAGGGGACGGGCTGCGGTTCTTTACCCGAGGTGATGTCACATCACCAGGTGTGAGTGTTGTCAGCCGTTACAGGCCCTTTGATGATCTGCCTTTCCCTGTGTCCTCATGACATCACAAGTGGGCGTGTCCACCTAGATGTATGCTGGATAGATCAGTCTACCCGCATACCCAGTGGACCGTAGCAAACGTTTCTGATCCGTCCATCATACAACTAGGTAGACACGCCCCTTTGTGATGTCACTAAGGTACAAGAAAAGGCCGATCATCAAATGGCCTGTAATGGATAATCACACTCATACCTGGTGGCAGAATATCACCCCTTAAGGCACGCTTTAGAAACGTGTGCCACCACAGCATCCATCAATGCATTCACATAAAAAAGGTCAACAGGGAAGTAAACCCACGGGAAAGGACATATAAGAGGAGATAGTGCCTTATTAATCCAATAGGGAAATCACAGCACATGGGAGGAGAATCCATACCATCTCATGGTATTGCTTTATTTACAATTTGTAGTCAAAATAAACCACCATAATCATAATCAAAAGGCTCTGATATTCAGGGAAGGTGACTGGATTTAATGGCTTGCTTAATCTATAATAATATTCTTCTCCCCCACCCCTAGCACTGGCAGCAGCTCCAGCTCCAGCACCTAGACCACCTACCGCGTGGTCACAGAGGCTGAACCCACCAGTAAGGACAGCCCTCTCGACCGTAGGCAGAGCACCAGGCGAGGCCAACAGCTCCCCCCTACACACCCAGGAACCAGAGGCAAACACCTCCCCCCTACACACCCAGGAACCAGAGGCCAACACCTCCCCCCTACACACCCAGGAACCAGAGGCCAACTCCTCCAAACTACACACCCAGGAACCAGAGGCCAACACCTCCAAACTACACATCCAGGAACAAGAGGCAAACACCTCCCCCCTACACACCCAGGAACCAGAGGCCAACTCCTCCGAACTACACACCCAGGAACCAGAGGCCAACATCTCCCCCCTACACACCCAGGAACCAGAGGCCAATTCCTCCAAAATACACATCCAGGGACTCCCCTCTCCTACACACCCAGGAATCAAAGACCCAGAGCTGTTGTGTCGTGCCCGCAGTATTTGGGTCCAATAAAATAATAAAGAGTGCTCTACCTTGCTGACTAAAACCTGGCCCTGAGAATCATTCATCACTTATTTTTGCATCAATAGAAGCTTCTGTTTTGGTGGACCTTCCCTTTCAACCAATTGATAACATTTACATTTACATTCAGGGCGTTTATCGGACGCTTTTATCCAGAGCGACTTACAATCAGTAAAATTTTTAGAACAGTTTATCGCTGTCTGTACAGTAAGGATGTCCATAGAACCAAGTGCCAAGCGCTAACCATCACTAGGTTAACCCATTCCCTGTTCAGAACAGAGATAGCTAAGATAGGACGCTACTCAATGCTGAGTAGTATTCTTAAGTGCCAGGACAAATGACATTCAATGAGTGCGTACATTAAGTGCCAGATGGGCCTAATTTGCTGTTGCTACTTTTCCGTATCGCCCTGAGATAGTGTAACGGAAACCTGAATAATTATAACATTTCACGATCATTCCGACTCATAGCAGCTTGTGTAAAATGGAACCGTTATTCCCGGTTGACTTCGGCTAAGACCCACCGAACGTTTAGACGACCACGGTCAAAGACCACTGACTTTTGGATGCCGTGTCGTAATGTGACCCGTTTTTGACCAACTCCAATTCGGCCGAATGTTAAATAAATCAAACTAGATTATATGCAAAGTACATTTGTTATACCGATATTATAAAATTAAGGCCAAACTCACCTTTTAGAAACTAGTTTCAAGGTCAGAACGAGACTCGTTTACGACCAATATTGACCCATATTCATGACCCATATTCACAAGATTAATTTGACTGTATGTTTGATCCATATAACTTGATGTGGATAATATATTAATTTCAGTTTTACAGTAAAATAAACGCACCACCAAATGTTAAGTCAGGTCAAGGTGATATGGGAGAAAAAAAACCTATATTTTATGGTAAACTATGATTATTATTAGGCCTATAAAACATATAGATACTATAATGGTGGAAGGTAGCTTATCACCTCTGCCCTATAAGTTAGGTTTGACATGGCGCCAGGGAGCAAGTTCACTATCCTTTCTTGTGTGCTTTTTCAAGGGTAAATGTAGATCAATATTTGTGGTTAATGAATGGTTAAGGGCAGGAGCGTCGCTAGCAATTGAAAACGTCTGGGGCTGTAGCCCAGAAGTTAGAGTCCTTTTAAAACGGGGGTTTGGGGGTTTCTCCCCCGAGGAAAAAATCGGGCTGATGAACATGCAATTGTCACGTAGTTTGAGAAGTAAAGGAAAGACAAATCGTCATGTCGGACTCACGTCGGGGCAGGCCTACTGAATAGGTTAATGTTTACGTTAAGGATAGGAAAGTGCACCACATACAGCAGCCAAAATTAGACATTAGAAAAGCCTGTAGCCAAATAAACACTCATGCGCCTACCCGATGTCAAGTGGACCGGAGGCCCGTTTCAGAAAGCAGGTTTAGTGAAAACTCAGAGTTAGTTAAACCCGAGATGAGGGAAACTCTGGTTTGATGTTTGATGGTTATCTACTCGGAGACAGAGGGTACCCCTGCCAGCGCTATCTGCTGACCCCTTACCCTGACCGTGACCCTGGCCCACAGCGACACTACAATTTGGCTCACTGCAGGACACAAGCCAGAGTGGAGATGACCATCGGCATACTCAAGGCCCGGTTCCAGTGCCTTCGTAGCCTCAGGGTCACCCCGGAAAGGGCTTGTGACATTATAGTGGCATGTGTGGTTCTCCACAACATTGCCACTATTAAAGGAGAACAATGTCCTACTCTTTCCCCCAATGATCCAGATAATAATCCTGACCCCCCTGCTGATGCACGAGATGGAAGAGCTGTTAGAGTGATGATACGCTTCAATCATTTCTAACTGACCCATCACCTCCCCAGTATCAAAGAACGACAATATGCCTCATTTTATGGGGTCTTCTTTATTTCCTAGAAGGGCAAATGTTGTACAGTTGTTAATCCTTTGTTGTTGAAACAATTAAAAAACATCCACCTGTGGGCACGTCACCCACCTTTAACTGATGGTCCAGCAGTTGTATTTCCTTTTTTGTTTTGGTGATCTGCAGCCTTATGTGCTCCATTTCTAGGTGTGATTTGTTTATTTGAGATTCTAAATATACTTTGTAAAGTTTTTTCACAGGGAGCTATAGGAACATAAATGACGTTGAATTTCACAGTGCCATGTCTACTTAGTGTCATTGTAAGTTGTGGGTCAACGCTGAACAACATCTTACTAGGTAAGCTGTGCTGTGGAGGTTGATGGACCTTCTTCCTCATTGTAACTTCCGGCATTGCTCTGTTAGAGAGAAAGAAGTTGCAAGTTGTATTGTGGAACAATTAACTGAAACCAAAGTTATTACTAAAGGGTTAGGGTAAAGTTATTACCCTTACCCTCTCTGTGGCAGCTGATAAGGTGTCTTCATCATCATCCTGTAATGAAACAGAATGTTTGCGTTATACTCTACCCATTATGACAAATCTGTGGAATATTAAGAGTACTTACAACAGCATGGAGGTGTGTTATGGCAGAAGGCTCCACGAGACAGATTAGACCATCATCAGTAACTGGTAGAAGATGAAGATTAGACAGTTGATTACACAAAAAAGTGCCCCCCCTAATTACTTTTTTTTTTTTTTTACAATAGTGTGCATGTCCCATCAAAAAATTTCAAACTGAGTCACCTTAAAATAGATTGATATCTGAAAGCAACAGCAGCCAATTACAAAGAACTGTAGCCTACTGCTACAAGAAAAAAAATCAGTGTTGCAAGTGGTTTCTAAGATGAATGGGTGGCCATTACTGAACACTAGAAAAAGGATTAATGTACATGCCATTCATTTGAATAACTTACCTCTTATGTAGGCCCCTGTGTCCTGGGGCGTGGCTGGGTCCGATGAGCTCCCCCCAGAGATGCCATCTCTTCAGCCTCTGTGAGAGGTGGTGGTGGTGGACCGCCACCTGTTTTGCGTGCCTCTGCCTTTCTTCTGTTGTCTATAATGGAGGTCAAATTTGAAGATAACCAGAAAACACAAATCTGGAGACTTGTATGTATAAAAGGCATTTAGGTGTTGTTTTCATATAGACAATATTAAATACTGGCAGTGTTGTGATTTTTCTTTGTTTAGCAGATTTCCCTAATACTTAAATATATCTATCACATGTTGAATGCAGCCACTAAATGTTGTTTAATGAGGGCAGGCTTAACAACGATAGTTACGTATGTAACTACGGTTCTATGAATCCTGGATGACCGCCAGAGGCGTTGCTTCAAGCACTGGATTTATCAGTCTCGCGCATGCGCAGTTCGAGTACCTAATATCAACAAAGTCACCTGTTACCCCTGATAAGCTCCGGACAGCCTATATCTTCCGGTGACATCAGAGGATCTGTTCCTGCAGAATCTTCTCGCGAGTACACAAGGATTCTGAGTGACAGAGCGCTCTGGCGGTCATCCAGGATTCATAGAACCGTAGTTACATACGTAACTATCGTTCTATTTCATCCTTACTGACCGCCAGAGGCGGTGCTTCAAGCACTGGATGGCTCATACCAACAAGGTCACGAGGAACTCCAACACCTACCTCA
The DNA here is from genome assembly GCF_902167405.1 of Gadus morhua. Taxonomy (NCBI): domain Eukaryota; kingdom Metazoa; phylum Chordata; class Actinopteri; order Gadiformes; family Gadidae; genus Gadus; species Gadus morhua. The sequence continues at coordinate 29,977,924 of NC_044050.1, read as the reverse complement.
TTGAGAGGGAACAGCAGAGTCGGGCAACAGGACCACGGCCAACGGATGGGGAGTGGCAACGTTCACCCGGTAGAACCTGGAGAAGGTACATGGTGATGTCCATGATGCTGCATCACAGAGGTCTTCCATCGGCACGCCTTCCAGGCGTGCCGATGGCGAGGAGAAAGGCAGTTTTAGTGGAGACCCACTTCAGCTCCGCCTGAGCCAGGGGTTCAAAAGGAGGCAAGCATAAAGCATCGAGCACCAGGAGCAGATCCCATGCTGGGGCACGCTGTGCTCGTGGGGGTCGTAACCGCAACGGCCCCTTCAGAAAAAGGGACACCAATCTGTGGCCCCCCACTGTGTCATTATCTACGAGCATGTCTCGAGGAGATGGCTGCCACGTATACCCTCAGAGTAGCTGGGGCCCGGCCGCCATCCGGGAGTGACTGGGGGAACTCCAAAACTGTTGGAACTGAACAATGCACAGGGTCGTCAGCCCTGTCTAAACACCATGCCGTAAATAGCTGCCACCTCTTCTCATACTGCGCCCGGGTAGAAGGCGCCCTGGCGTTCAGTATGGTATTGCAGACATCGTCTGAGCACTCCGTCAGCAGCGGGTTGGGCCCTGCAGCGGCCAGACCCATAGCTGTAGGCAACGAGGGTCGGGATGCCAGATCTTGCCCTGTAACTGAGACAGGAGATCCTTCCTGTCGGGAAGGCACTGTGGTGAACTGCTGCAGAGCCTGCGCAGCAGTGGAAACCATGTTCTCCCTGGCCAGAAGGGGGCTACCAACAGCAGTCTGTGACCCTGCTGGAGGACCCTCTGTAGCGTCGGTAAAATCAGAGGGATTGGTGTAAAGGCATAGAGGGGAACCTCTATGCTCTCGCCCCCAATCGTGGGCGAGAGCATCCTGACCCAGAGGGCTGCTCTCCTCTGTCCAGGAGAACCACAGGGGGCAATGGGTCGACTCCTTTGTGGCAAAGAGATCCACCTCTGCCCTGCCGAAGACGTCCCAGATGTTGAGAATGACCTCCGGATGAAGCCGCCACTCCCCCGGCGGCGGCTTGCAACGGGAGAGTAAGTCTGCAGCAAGATTCTGTACCCCAGGCAAATACATTGCTCTCAGGCTGACCAGGCGTGGTGCTGCCCACAACAGGAGGTCCCCGGATGAGGCCGAGACATTGTCCGACCGCACGAGCACATGCCGGCCACCCAGGAAAGGGAAGAAATGACTGCAGTGCCCTGTGCACAGCCCGCAGCTCCAGAACATTGATATGCTCCGAGCAGACCTGAGCAGGCCACAGCCCCTGAGCTGGCCGGTTCTGCCACACAGCACCCCACCTCGAGAGGGAGGCATCTGTTGTGACGGTTTTCCGACGGGATGCAATGGAACCCATGGGCATGCCCTGGAGAAGAAACGATTTGTCCCTCCACGGAGCCAAAGCAAGTAGGCAGCATGCATTTACATTTACATTTAGGGCATTTAGCAGACGCTTTTATCCAAAGCGACTTACAATAAGTACATTTGTCATAAGAAGTGCATCAATATATCGCTGTCGGTACAGAAAGGATGTTCATAGAACCAAGTGCAAGTACCACAATCGCTAGGTTAATCAATTCCCCCTATTACAGACATGATAGCAGCTGCTGCAGTTGCTACACAGTTAAGTGCTAGAATACAATACAATACAATACACTACAATACAGTGTACAATGGTGGTCAGAAGAGGAAAGGTGGCTATGCAGAGTCGAGGTGAACTCTGAACAGGTGAGTCTTGAGTCCTTTTCGGAAGATAGTGAACGACTCTGCGGTCCTGAGAGCGGCAGGGAGCTCGTTCCACCACTGAGGCCCCAAAACCGAGAAAAGTTGTGACTTTGCTGATCGACCTTTGCTAGCTCTTAGCGATGGTGGTTCCAGTCGTCCAGCTGAGGTAGTCGAGCGGAGGGATCGAGCAGGGGTGTGTGGCTTTAGCAATACTTGGAGGTAGGCAGGGGCAGTTCCATCGACTGCCTTGTATGCCAGTACCATCGTCTTAAATTTGATGCGAGCTACTACAGGGAGCCAGTGGAGGTCCCGGAAGAGGGGGGTCACATGGGAGAACTTTGGTAGGTTGAACACGAGGCGCGCTGCCGCATTCTGGATGCGCTGCAAAGGTTTAATCGCAGAGGCAGGAAGTCCAGCCAGGAGTGAGTTGCAGTAGTCGAGGCGGGAGATGACCAGTGATTGGAGTAGAAGCTGAGCTGCTTCCCTTGTGAGGAAGGGCCGGATTCTGCGGATGTTGTAAAGTGCAAATCTGCAGGATCGGGCGACCGCAGTGATGTTTGCAGTGCAGCATAACTGGTTGTCCAATACCACACCGAGGTTTCTGGCAGTTGGAGAGGGAGATACAGTAATGTTCTCGACGGTGACCAGTAAGTCCATGTGTGGGCAGTCTTTCCCTGGGATTAGGAGAAGCTCGGTTTTGTTGAGGTTAAGCCTCAGGTGATGGGCAGTTGTCCAGGTGCTGACACCCGCCAGACATTCCGATATGCGTGTTGCAATCAGGGTTTTCTCAGATGAGGGGAAAGAGAGAAATAGCTGAGTGTCGTCAGCATAGCAGTGATAGGAAAAGCCGTGTGATGCAATTTCCGAGCCCAGAGACCTGGTATAGAGGGAGAACAGACGAGGCCCCAGTACAGAGCCTTGAGGGACACCAGTTTCGAGCGTGCAAGGTTTGGACAAGGAGCCATTCCATGTCACTTGATAGGTGCGGTTCGTCAGGTAGGATGTGAACCAGGAAAGAGCAGATTCAGCGATTCCAAGTTCGGCAAGAGTGGCAAGAAGGATCTGGTGGTTCACCGTGTCAAATGCTGCTGACAGGTCGAGCAGAATGAGGACCGATGAGAGGGACGAGGCTCTGGCAGCACGGAGGGACTCAGTCACCGCGAGGAGAGCCGTCTCGGTGGAGTGTGCTTTCTTGAAGCATGACTGGTGAGGGTCAAGGAGGTTGTTAGATGAGAGATAGGAGGACAGTTGGTTAGCAACGGCACGTTCCAGTGTTTTAGACAGGAACGAAAGAAGAGATACCGGTCTGTAGTTCTGGATGTCGGTGGTATTAAGAGTTGGTTTTTTGAGGAGAGGCTTTATTCTGGCAGTCTTGAAAGACGCTGGAACAATGCCTGAAGTGAAGGAGGAATTGATAGTTGATGTGAGAAATGGCAGAATGTCGCTTGAGACATCCTGGAGGAGAGAGGAGGGGATGGCGTCAAGGGGGCAGGTGGTGGCATGGTTAGATGTTATTATTCTGTTGACCTCGTCAGAGGTGAGAGGGATAAATTGGGTAAAGACAGAGGAGGGGATGGGAGGAGGGAGAATGGAGGCAGGGATAAAAGAGGAACTAATGTCCTTCACTTTCTGGGTAAAGTAGTTAACAAAGTCATCAGCAGTGAGGCAGGAAGGAGGTGGGGGTGAGGGAGGGTTGAGGAGGGACGAGAACAGGGAGAACAGTTTCCTGGGGTTTGAGGCAGAGGAGTTGATTTTGTCCCGGTAGAAGGCAGATTTGGTTGTTGACACACAAGAGGGGAAATCTGAAAGAAGGAAAAGATAGTGAGATAGATCATTAGGACAGTCTGATCTCTTCCATTTCCTCTCCGCTGCTCGCAGCTTTGTTCTACAAGACCGCAGAGGATGGGACAGCCAAGGCGGGGGCGGTGAGGATCGCGCTGGTCTGGAGTGGAAGGGACAGTGGGAATCCAAGGAGGAGGAGAGGGAGGATAGCAGAGTGTCTGAAGATTCATCTGGAGATAGTTGAGAGAATCGTTCGATAGAAGGAAGTGAAAACAGAACAGTAGAGGCAAACGTAGAGGGAGAGAGGGATTTGAGGTTACAGCGAGTGGTGACAATGTGGGAACTAGAGAGGAGGGAGGGAGAGGATTTCAAGGGGAGAGAAAAATCAACAAAGTGATGGTCAGACACAGGGAGCGGGGTAACGGAGAGAGCAGAGGTGCCGCAGGACCTGGGGAATATTAGGTCAAGCTGGTTCCCGGCCCTGTGTGTGGGAGGAGAAGGGGTTAGTGTTAAGTCAAAGGTGGCGAAAAAGTTGGTTAGTTCAGGTGAGTGCAACTTCTCTGGCAGGATGTTGAAATCGCCTAGGATAACGAGGGGGGTGCCATCCTCAGGAAAGCAGCTGAGGAGGGCATCCATTTCGTCGTAGAAGTCACGGAAGAGACCTGGAGGACGGTAGATCACCACAATGGAGAGCTTGATGGGAATGGTGACCGTGACAGCGTGGAGTTCAAACGCAGATCTGGCCAAGTGTTCTAGTGGAAGGACCTGGTAGGACCACATGGGCGAGATGAGGAGTCCGGTCCCCTCTCCTCGCCCGGATGGTCTAGGGGTGTGCGAGAATGAGTAGACGGTGGAGAGGGCAGCAGGAGTAGCAGAGTTCTCTGGAGTGATCCAGGTCTCTGTCAGGGCCAGGAAGTGAAGGGTCATGAGGGACGCGTAGGCTGAAATCGAGTCCGCCTTCTTGACCGCCGATTGGCAGTTCCAGAGTCCTCCCATGACCTCTAGGTCAGTGCAAGCACGGGTAGGTGGATGGCAAAGATTGGACGGGTTACTGCGCCGAGCAGAGGAGCCATGGTAGCGCCGTCTGGTGAAATCCTGACAATGATTGAAGTACGACACATAGCTACAATAGGGCAGGTGGCCTCCCCGGGGCTTCCTCGAGGGACTCCCGCAGAGAGACTCCCTTAGTCTTTGTTTCCCGGGTCTTCGTTTGCTGGGTCCTGACGCAACAGCTGACGCTAATAACAGCTGGCCCTTAAGTGGGCAAAGGCAGCTCAGGCAGACTTAGCTCTGCCCAGCTATCACGGCTTTTGTTTCCACCCAAGTAGCAGATACTACCAAGAACGACCACTTAGCTGATCACAACCGAAAAGGCTACATTCAAACTGCAATAACAGATAAAAAGTTAAATCTAGCAATCGTAATTCAAAACAAAAGGAATCTTAAGTTACCAAACTCACCTACAGCCAGATATCACACAACCTTCTTGAAAGACAGATGCATTACTAGTATTACCTAGTAATACATCTGGATGCCACCTGACATCCAGATGACAGCTGTGCAGCCACCTCTGGAGGGGGCGCAGCGACAGCCGTCCTAGAGGAACCACTGTAGCGGCAGCCGTCAGCTTCCCTAGGATAGCGCAACGGCCTGCCTTCCCGAAACAGGAGAAGGAGGCGGAGGATGCCGTCCACCCGCTGTGGCGACGGACAGGCCTTCATGGCGACTGCGTCGAGAGACACACCGAGAAAGACTATGCTCTGCGATGGCACCAGGCAACTCTTTGTGAGATTCACCCGGAGACCCAGGCGGGCCACATGGGAGAGAAGAAGTGTCGTGTCCAGGGCCACCTGAGACTGGACTGAATGATGCCATGCATTGCTTTAGCTGCAGGAATTTTATGAATGAGGAAAGGTTTCAGAGCAGGACAGGGTGGAGGTCTGTAGGGATAAACTTGTGGAGGCAGGCCAAAGTGAAGATCAAGGAGCACCGCAGCAGTGAATTGCATATGCTAAGCATGATTAGGAGGAATGCCTTTAAAACAGATACACTGCAGAGGGATTTTGCAGTAGCTGATTCTCAGATGGAAGCAGCCAAAGAAAGAGAGAGGCAGAAAAACAGAGCGATTATGTTCCGTTTAATGGACATCACATTATTTCTGGCAAAACAAGCTTTGGCCTTTAGGGGTAATGAAGAAGGCTTGTCAAGTTCAAACAGAGGAAATTTTCTGAACCTGGTGGATTTGCTCGGCCAATATGACAGCGTACTCGGGCTTCATCTTGACGTAGTCAAGGAAAAACAAACCAAAGGTGCCAGGTCTTTTCTCCTGCCCAATAGGACACAAAATTACCTCATAAAAGCACTTAGTGTTTATGTGAAACGAATCATACAGAAGGAAGTGACAGAAGCATCACAATTTTCTATTTTGCTCGACGAGACCACTGATGTGTCACATATTGAGCAGGTGTCCTTTGTTGTGCAATATGTCCACAACATGACTATAAAGGAACGCTTTGTCTAACTATGTGATGTGGCATCAACAACGGGAGAGGCACTGGAGAATGTAGTGATGAAGCTACTTGAGCAAAACAACTTAAACATTCAAGATGTCTGTGGACAGGGATATGACGGAGCAGCCAATATGAGTGGACGCTAAAATGGGCTACAGTCCCGGATTCAAAAACAAAATGAGAGAGCATTGTATGTGCACTGCCATGCACATTGTTTAAATCTCGTTTTAGTTGAGAGTGCAAAATCCAACAAGCACTTTGTGGATTTTTTCACAGTCGTTGAGAGGCTGTACACATTCATTGCCAACTCTACAAAGCGCCATGCTGCATTTGTGGATACTCAAAAAGCCATGAATCCAGACCAATGTGTCCTTGAACTACAGAGGCTTTCAGACACCCGGTGGAGCTGCAGGGAAGATGCTTTAAAGACAATTAGGAAGGTCCTCCCTGCTGCCCTACAGTACTTGAGAGATCTGAGAGAGTGTGACCCCCCCGATCTGGCTGCAGGAGAGGCTAAAATGTTGTTGAGCAGCATAGATTTTGAACTTTTGCTCTGTCTTGAAATAGCAACGCCAGTGTTCATGGAGACATCAGTTGCCTCAAAAGTACTCCAGCAGGATGACCTGGACTTGGCTGCTGCTTACTCTGTGTTAGATGGTGTCCTGAAGCGAGTAGTGGAACTGAGGAGAGACAGCCAATTCTCACAAATATACAACACTGCCACAACAATTGCAGAGGAAAATGACATAAACATTCCGACAAAGATTCAGGGTAGACGAAGAAAAGTCCCTGCAAAGCTGAAATACACTTCCCAATCAGCAAGAGAAGATGATGAAGTCCAGACCTTGGAGGAATATTACAGGGGAAGGACATACTATACCTTTCTGGACAGACTGAGACAGAAACTTGAGAGAAGATTTTACGGGGAAGGGAAGACTCGGGACATTGTGATGTCACTGCAGAGACTCATTGACCCAGAGCAGTGGAAGGATATCGGCCAAGGTTTTGATACAGCACATTCACTATGTGAATTTTATGGACTTCAGGGGGAAGACACCAACCTTCAAACAGAGTTGAGAGCCTTCCATGCATCATACAAGTGTCCCAAGAGGACAGTCAAGTCTATGCTTGAAATATTCAAGGAACACGATGCTCACATCATATTCCCCACACTGTTCAAATTCATTAGAATATATGCCACTCTACCTGTCTCCACTGCAACGGTAGAACGTTCTTTCTCAAAGCTGAAGCTGGTAAAAACAAGGCTCCGAAATCAAATCAGTGTGGTCAAGAGCGGCTGTCTGACCTCCTCCTGCTGTCCATAGAGAAGGACATACCAATCGACAAAGAAGAGGTTCTGAAGATTTTTATTGAAATGGCCCATACTAGGCGGCTTCTCCTTTGAAGCTTTGCATTTTTAATATGTCAATTTGGAGAAACTTATCAGTGACTTGATAGGATATTGTTTAATTATGTTTGTGTTCATGTTATGTTCTTCTTCTTCAAGTCATGTTTTTCTGCATTATCGTTAGTAGTAGTTATTTCAGAGTTTTACTTATTTGTATTCATATATTAATAAAGACCCTGTTATTCTCAGTATTTCATATAGCCTGTGAGTTTTTTTTTTTTTTTAATAAATAAAAATATTATTACTCTAATTAATAGTACAGTATAATTAATAGTACAGTACACCATTAAGTACTGTTTGTATTGGTAATTGAGGAGTAGTAGTTGATTGTTGTTTATCAACTTAACATTTTAAATATGGATTGTAGTGGTTTATACTAAGATACAATTACTAACAAATAATTGAATGCAGCTGTTGATTCTATTGGATTACTTGCAGGATTTTACTTATTTCAAAGATTAATGTAATTGTACTTTTTGTCACCTTTTAACCTGAACAAGTTGTCTTATTCGAAGTGACCCATTTATTTGTGTGCATTAATAATATGACCACGGGGTGGCGATGTTGACCCGTATAGACTGAAAACAAGAGCCCCATAATACTACCGCCAGATTTACGTAGTGCTTGCAGTTAATACAGGTTACAGTGACGTAGTTGTAGTGTACAATATATATCAATTTGTACTTTGCCTATTTCAATCAATTGATGCGCCCACTGGTTAAGCATTGCAATGTTCTTTGGCAGTAAAGATAAGCATGAAGTGGATTAAACCCAACAGCTTCCACTATCTTCTCTGGTTCTCCCGAGTGTTGGTTCTAGCTTGAGTCCACAAGAAACATCCCTCATAATTCACACAGTATTATGCCAAAGGCCTGAAGCACCTGTGTGTCTGTGTGTTTGTGTGTGTGTTCCTTAAAGCAGGCCAATCAGCAACACTCTTCATAATCACGTAAGACCGCAAATGCTCCAAAACTCTGGTGAAGATTACTTTTGATTCCCATTCCCATCTTCCCCCCGCCTTCCTGCGACCAGCCGTGGAGTTTATGTACTCTGTGTTTGAGTTCCAGGGTAAGAACACGTCCTTGTGTGAGTGAATGATGCGTATCCCATCACACCGACTATAAGCTAACAGGGTCTGGTTCCCAGCAATGGCAGTTGTGCAAACAGTCGTTATCTGAGGGTCACAGCAGGGGTCAGACGGCCACAGTCAGCCTTACCCTGGCCGTTAGCGGAAGGCTAGGAGCCCTGGACTCTTTAGGGGAGGGGCCAGGAGCCTTTAGGGGAGGGGCCAGGAGCCTTTAGGGGAGGGTCTAGGAGCCCTGAAGCCTTTACGGGAGGGTCTAGGAGCCCTGGTGCCTTTAGGGGAGGGGCTAGGAGCCTTAGAGCCTTTAGGGGAGGGGCCAGGAGCCTTTAGGGGAGGGGCCAGGAGCCTTTAGGGGAGGGTCTAGGAGCCCTGAAGCCTTTAGTGGAGGGGGCAGAAGCCCTGGAGCCTTTAGGGGAGGGGCTAGGAGCCCTGGTGCCTTTAGGGTAGGGACCAGGAGCCTTTAGGGGAGAGGCTAGGAGCCCTGGTGCCTTAAGGGGAGGGGCCAGGAGTCTTAGAGCCTTTAGGGGAGGTGCCAGGAGCCTTCAGGGGAGGGGCTAGGAGGCTTAGAACCTTTAATCGGTGGGGCTAGGAACCTTAGAGCCTTTAGGGCAGGGGATAGGAGCCTTAGAGCCTTTAAGGGAGGGGCCAGGAGCCCTGGAGCCTTTATGGGAGGGGCCAGGAGCCCTGGAGCCTTTAGGGGAGGGGCCAGGAGCCCTGGAGCCTTTAGGGGAGGGGCCAGGAGCCTCAGAGCCTTTATAGAGGAGGGCCTCAGAGCCTTTAGAGGAGGGGCCAGGAGCCCTGGAGCCTTTAGGGGAGGGGCTAGGAGCCCTGGAGCCTTTAGGGGAGGGGCTAGGAGCCTCAGAGCCTTTATAGAGGAGGCCCTCAGAGCCTTTAGAGGAGGGGCTAGGAGCCTCCGAGCCTTTAGGGGAGGGGCTAGGAGCCTCAGAGCCTTTAGGGGAGGGGCCAGGAACCTTGGAGCCGGTAGGGGAGGGTCCAGGAGCCTTAAAGCCTTTAAGGGAGGGGCTAGGAGCCTTTAGGGGAGGGGCTAGGAGCCTTAAAGCCTTTAGGAGAGTTCTAGGAGCCTTAGGGCCTTTAGCAGGGGGGGGGGGGGGTGGGGCTAGGAGCCTAGCCTTTAGCAGGGGGGGGGGCTAGGAGCCTTGGGTTGGGGGGGGGCTAGGAGCCTAGCCTTTAGCGGGGGGGGGGTGGGGCTAGGAGCCTAGCCTTGGGTTGGGGGGCAGGCATTCCTCCGGGACTCTGCTTGACTCGGCTCCAGAGGAGATTCTCAGCAGGGTGAAGAATGTCCTCTTCCTCTTCTCCCTTTTATGCTCTCACAACAAACCTAAAATGGCCGTGAGTGAGAAGGAAAATAGGAATCAATCAGAGGCAGAAATGTTGTGTCTAATCCTAACTCCTTCTGTATTGTGTATCATGTTTTAACACCAGTGAGGTCATCCCGGTTCTGTCCAGCCAACGTTAAGAGCTAACACTAAGTGCTAACGCTAAGTGCTAACACTAAATGCTAAAGTATTTTACTCTGCATCCGTAATCCGTATCCAGTCTCCGTACTAGCCCCCCCGAGCATTCAAAGCTCTCCTTCGGGTTGCAACCCGCCGCCCGATCGATCTTATATGTTGACTACAAACCAGGTAAATAGTTTTGTAAATAAACTTCCTAAGCTTAACAAATCCTATTTGGTGTTTTATTGGTCCTTAATGTGCAAAGTAAACAATGTACTAAGTAAATAAGGTAGGCCTACAAAGTCAAACGGAGAAGTGATGCCGGAAATAATTTTGTTAGTGGATCAACCCCAGCCCTTGCCGTCTCCGTTGTGACGACGGATAGCTAAATAATATTGGATGCGCATGGAACCTACGAAGAGGTTCTCCGACAGGCTCTCTGTGTCTACGTACACCACTTTACGGAGGATTATAAACCGGCCTTAAAGCTAACACTAAGTGCTAACACTTAGAGCTAGCACTAAGTGCTAACACTAGGAGCTTGTGACACTAGGCCACATATTTAATATTTTAGGATACACTGTAAAAATATTACCTGGTTTCAATATGTAAAGAATTCACAGGTATAATGTGGTGATCCTAAAGTAATGTTCCTACCTTAATGTGTACCTGTGGCCTTATATTTATATGTATTTATTTTATATTTATGACTGTTATTGTTTTCTGACCGGGGGATCGGTGTTCCGCAAATCAGCTGACGTGCCTGTCAGCTGACGGGATGAGGTTCGAGAGGTTTTAAATACAAGGAAGTGAATGAATGGGGGGGCGCGTAATGAGTGAATGGAGGGAGTCTGAGAGGGACCTCTAACAAACGCCAGTCCAACTGAGAAAGCTTAATAGTGGAAAAGCTGTAAGAACCACTGGACAAAGTCGACAACTCTTGCCGACTCTTTGGATACGTCGGTAAGAGCGATTTATATTTTTTGCTGGAGGTTTTTGTTACGACCTGGGTCATCTTGTTTTTCTTTGCCTATTTTTTCCCCGGACGTAAGAGACAGTTGCTTGCGGAGTTTTGTTCGGGGACATCGGGGATTTCGTTCCCGATATTTTTTTTTGTTTGTTTTGAACTAGAGGGAGAACGCACGAGTGTGCGCAAGGGGCACGCGAATGGAGGCCGCTTATTAACGTGGTTATCAGATCACATCGGCGGAAAATACTTTTGGGGAATCTGGACTGTGGGTTTATTTGAGGGTTGTTTGGTGAATGTATATGGAAATATGAACAGTTTGAAAATATATGGGTTAATGTAATTCCCTGAGCTATATCCTCGCTATGTGTATTATTATTAAATGGTCTCAAACGAACACAATCAATGTGCTTGGTTCTCAAATTAAGAAACTCGCATTTCTATCGTAACAATTGGGCTAAAAGATTAGTCGAAGTGTTACAAGCTAACACTAAGAGCTAACACTAAGAGCTAACATTAGGCGCTAACAATAAGAACTAACACTAAGAGCTAACACTAAGAGCTAACATTATAATAATAATAATAATAATAAATGAAATTTATATAGCGCTTAATATGGTACTCTAAGACGCTTTGCATATTGCCCTAACAAAACTATGTAAGACAGACTAGGAATAAAAGAAAAACAGAGGTTAAACATGAAGAATAAGGTGGGAGTTAGGTGGGGAAGGCTATTGTGAAAAGGTATGTTTTGAGGGCAGATTTGAAAGAAGAGAGGGTTGGAGAAACTTTGATGTGGGAGGGGAGTGAATTCCAAAGGGTGGGGGCAGCAACTGAGAAGGCCCGATCACCCCAAGTCCGTCGCTCAGTCCGTGGAACTTGTAGCAGGTTGGCAGAATTGGACCTGAGGAATCGGGAGGGGGCGTGGTGATGGAGGAGGACGGCAAGGTAGGGGGGGGCTAAGCTGTTGAGGGCCTTGTAGGTGATGAGTAAGATTTTGTAGTTGATTCTGTGTTTAATTGGAAGCCAATGGAGTTCACGGAGGACAGGTGTGATGTGTTCTCTGGAGCGGGTACCAGTGAGGAGGCGTGCAGCTGAGTTCTGGACATATTGAAGTTTTTTGAGGACTTTGTTGGTGGTGCCGTAGAGAAGACCATTGCAGTAGTCAAGCCTGGATGAAATGAAAGCGTGGATGAGTGTCACAGCTGCGGTAGTTGACAGGTTGGGGCGGAGGCGGGCGATGTTTCGGAGGTGGAAAAAGGCAGTTTTGGTAATATGGTTAACATGGGGGAGGAAGGAGAGAGTGGGGTCCAGGATAACTCCAAGGTCACAGATTTTGGTGGAGGGGGTGATGGTGGAGCCGTCAATGTTAAGGGTGAAGTTCAGAGTGGAGTGAGTGAGGGTGTCAGGACCAATGATGAGGATTTCGGATTTGTTGGAGTTGAGTTTGAGAAAGCTGTTTTGCATCCAGGTCTTGATGTCAGTCAAACAGTTGGAGTGGGTTGAGAGGGTGGAAGGACTGATGGTTTTGGAGGGGAGGTAAAGCTGTGTGTCATCGGCGTAACAATGGAACCGGAGTCCATGGTGACGGAGGATCTGACCAAGAGGAAGCATGTACAGAATGAAGAGGAGTGGACCAAGCACAGAACCCTGGGGGACACCGGGGATGAGAGGAGTAGTGGCTGATTGACAGTTGTTGATGGCGATGAATTGATGTCTGTCGGAGAGATAGGATCCAAGCCAGGAGAGGGCGGTGCCAGTGATGCCAAGGGTGGATTGGAGACGGGAGAGGAGAATGGAGTGATTGATCGTGTCAAAGGCAGCACTGAGGTCAAGGAGGATGAGGATATTGAGGGAGCCAGTGTCAGAGGATAGCAGAAGGTCATTGGTCACTTTGAGGAGGGCAGTTTCTGTACTGTGTTTGGAGCGGAAACCGGATTGGAAGAGTTCAAAGAGGTCGTTGGTGTCAAGGTAGGTGATGAGTTGTTTGGCAACAACACATTCCAGGATTTTAGACAGAAAAGGTAGATTGGAGATGGGGCGGTAGTTGTTAGGGGAATCAGGATCCAGGCCGGGTTTCTTTAGTACGGGGGTGACTGATGCAAGCTTTAGGGAGGAGGGGACATGGCCGGAGGATAGAGAGGAGTTTACAGAGTTAGTGATGAGGGTGGAGAGACGGGGGAGACAGGCTTTTAGAAGTGTGGTGGGGAGCGGGTTGAGGTTGCAGGTTGTTGATATCATGGATGAGACTATGGAGGAAAGATCAGAGGAGGTGATGGTAGCAAATGTGGAGAAGGATTGACCGGTGGCTAGGGGAGAATCCGGTTTGGGACGTAGGGCGGGGTCGATGGTCAACTGGCTGTGGATTGTGCTGATTTTATCATTGAAGAAGGATAGGAAGTTATTCAATTTTTCAACTGAGAAGGAGTGAGAGATGGTGTCCAATGGCTTGAGGAGTGTGTTAATGGTGTTGAAGAGGGTCCTTGGATTGCTGCTGCCAGACTGGATGATTCCTGAGTAGTAGGAGGAGCGGGCTGAGTTCAGGGTGTCGTTGTATAGCTGGAGTTGTTGTTTGTACATTTCCTGGTGGACGGTAAGACCTGTTTTGTGGGAAAGCCATTCCAGTTGGCGTTGTTTGGATTTGAGAAGGCGGAGTTCAGTGTACCATGGGGCAGAGTGGGAGAATGAGACCAATTTAGACTGAACAGGTGCAAGCTGGTCAACATTAGGCGCTAACAATAAGAACTAACACTAAGAGCTAACACTTGGAGCTAAAACTCAGGGCTAACACTAAGTGTTAACACTAAGATCTAACACTAAGAGCTAACATTAAGCGCTAATACCAAGGGCTAACAATTAGAACTAACACTAGAAGCTAACACTAAGGGCTAACATTAGGAGCTAAAACTAAGTGCCAACATTAATAGGTAACACTAAGAGCAAACACTAAGTTCTAACACTAAGAGCTAACACTAAGTGCTATCACTGAGTGCTAACACAGTCACGGGTCCAGGGGGAAGGCCTCACATGGGCACAGGATCCAGCTCCACAAACACTCTTAAAGGTGAGCGACATAACGATGTGTTAGCGGACCGGTGACTCATGCTCCCTCCCCGGTGCTAACAGCATGAACAAATAGGGCGCTGATGAAAAGCAGTTCAATCAAACACATAAAGTACACTTTGACTGCGTAGGAAACATTTTAAGAGCTGTGCTGGTTCCAGCTTCTACGCCAGCGTTGTCCAGTTCCCACCGCCCTGTTGTTACCAGCGGCCTCCACCTCAGATCACCTGCCAACAGCGCAACGGTAAACGGACTGCAGTTAGACCGCGCTTTCCTGAACAGTAGCCCCTCAAAGCGCTAGACAGCATTGGCTCACATTCACCCATTCATGCACACAGTCACACACCGACGGCGGAGTCAGCCCCGCAGGGCGACAGCCAGCTGGTCAGGAGCAGTCAGGCCTCGCTCAGGGACACCTTGACACTCTAGCAGAAGCCGGGGATCGAACTAGCGACCTTTTGGTGACCAGCCAACCCGCTCTACCTCCTGATAAGTTCACACTTATGTGGGCTTTCATAAGCTGCAGGCTTGAATGCTCCCTCTCTGGCCAGCAGAAGCTGAAGCTCGTCCAACACTTTCCAGCAGTGTAGCAAGAGCAGGGCCCAGAGAACCACAATGGAGCCTAGTGTTCCTCTGGAAAGGGGTATGAGGGTGTTGTGTTGGCTGGTTTAATCATGCAGGACCAACAAATATGCAGGTTTGTAGGTGTAAAGTCTTTGATTGTCGTGTGTGTGTTTATATGTGTGTGTGTGTGTGTGTGTGTGTGTGTGTTTGCATGTGTGTATGTATGCTCATGTGTGTGCTTTTGTTTGTTCATTTGTGTGTCTGTGTATGTTTGTATGTGTGTGTGTATTTGTGTTTTTTGTGTGTGTGTGTGTGTGTGTGTGTGTGTGTGTGTGTGTGTGTGTGTGTGTGTGTGTGTGTGTGCCTGTGTGCCTGTGTGCCTGTGTGTGTGTGTGTGTGGGGGTGTGGGGGTGTTTGTGTTCATGTATCTATGTGTGTGTGTGTGTGTGTGTCTTAGAACATTCATTCTCTCTGCTCCTCTTCTGTCACTGATTCGTCGTGTTCTGAACTCTTTATCGTTCCTGTCATCATGTCATTGACCTTTTTTGCGATTTTATTGCTGTTTTGCACAAAAAGTGCGCTTTAAAAAGATTGATTAGATTAGGAAACAGACAATATCTGATTCTTCGCACATCCGAGATGTTCATTTCCTCCCGTCAATCCTTCCTGTATCTCTGTCTCTGTTTGTGTTGTCCCGCACGCAAAAACATTGGAGGTCCATGACTGGATGTGTGTGTGTGTGTGTGTGTGTGTGTGTGTGTGTGTGTGTGTGTGTGTGTGTGTGTGTGTGTGTGTGTGTGTGTGTGTGTGTGTGTGTGTGCGTCGGGGGGGGAGTCTGGATTTCCCAACTCTGACAGAAACTAGTCAGTGAGTGTATCAATGTTGCAACCACCCAAAGAGGCGGTCACCCCCGCCCCAGTATCATGCAGGTTTGGACCTTGCTCTGTAATCCTTTGTACATCTTAACCCCCACCACCACCACACCTCTCCACATCCTTCAAGAGTACTCAGACTCATCCCCGCCTGCTCCCTCACACGCACAGGGTCACTTAATGACCCTCTCCCAGAAGACCGCTCTTCCACTGGCTTTAAAGCGGGAAGTCCCAGCCCTGATAAAGTGAGATAGCAGTGAAAGTCTTTGTTGAGGCTCTGCTCCAAGTCTTTACTCTTTCCTTCAATAACACAGAACCAAAACTGTGTGTGTGTGTGTGTGTGTGTGTGTGTGTGTGTGTGTGTGTGTGTGTGTGTGTGTGTGTGTGTGTGTGTGTGTGTGTGTGTGTGTGTGTGTGTGTGTGTGTGTGTGTTAGCTCAGTGGACAGGAACTCCTTGAGTCAGAGGCACCTCACCCTCCGATCCTCACATTGTGTTCAATAACTCAGCAGGAAGAGATAAGTCAACCTTGAGGGCGTGGGCTTCAGAGACCTCCGACCACGCCCTGTTGACACAGGACATGTGTATATAGTTAGTGTTCTCTCTGTATGAGTCTGTGTGTGATTGTAGGTGTGTGCATGTGTGGGTGTGTGAATATGTGTATGTGTGTGCCCATGTGTTTGTGTGTGTGCCCTCATATGTGTGTGTGTGTGTGTGTGTGCTCATTTGTGATTGTGTGTGTACTTGTGTGCTCATATGTGTGTGTGTGTGTGTGTGTGTATGTGTTAGTGCGTGTGTAGGTGTGTGTGTGTGTGTGTGTGTGTGTGTGTGCTCATGTGTGTGTATGTGCTCATATGTGTGTGCGTGTTCCACACTTATGTGAATCACTTTGTTCAGCCCTGCCTGACGACATCGCCGTTACGTAACCCCCCCCCCCCCCATCGACCTGTAGCGTAGCGTTGCTATGGCAACTGACTAAACACAGATGAGTCATGGAAAAAGTAGTTGGAACTCAAAACACAAGGAAGGTTGTTTTTCTTCGAGATGTTCGCATTGTCGTTCTCGTTCTACAAAGTATTTATAAGGAAAACATAAAGAAATGTCAGACAAACACATAATTCCATCAGCAGTTTTATTTTAAGAGACAAAACACACCCACACACACACTCACACGCTCTCTGACTCGCTCTTTCTCATAGTTCATCGTTTATTTCTTACTTTCTCACTTTCTCAACTCATTTCCAAACGGCACCTTTAACCGTTTAACCGAAATCCAACAACGTTCTGTGAGTTGGTTTGCGCGTGCCTGTTGGTGCCTGTGTATGTGTGCCTGTGTGTGCGTGTGTGTGTGTGTGTGTGTGTGTGTCTGCTGCTCTTTGCTCCAGCGGTCCTCTCAGTTGGACTTCTGGCTTGACCTCACTGTGGTGGTCACTGTGGTGGTCTTTCCGCCTGCAGGGAGAAGGACACACGTTGTCATTTGGTGTTTTCATTCCTAAGGCTGCGTTCTATCAGAGAGGAGACGTTTCATTGGTTCAGGAAGAACACTCACCTGAGCTGACCGGCCTGGTGGAGGGGGGTGGGAGGAACGGGGAGAAACAAAAAACATCTTTAGTTTAACGTTTTAACCAGACTGTGTGAAAGGATCATGGTAAACGGACTGCATTCATACAGCGCTTTTCTAACCAGTGGCCACTCAAAGTGCTTCACGACACTGCCTCACATTCACCCATTCATTCACTGACAGCGGGGTCAGCCCCGCAGGGCGACAGCCGGCTGGTCAGGAACAGTCAGGGTGAGGCGTCTCGCTCAGGGACACCTCCACACTCCGCTAGGAGGAGCCGGGGATCGAACCAGCGACCTTCCGGTGACCAGCCAACCCACTCCACCTCCCGAGCCACATTGCCTCCACGAGGACGAGCAGGTCGTACCTGGACTCCTCCGTCTCCAGCAGGCTCCTGTAGGTGGCGATCTCCTGCTCCAGCCGCGTCTTGATGTCCAGCAGCATGCGGTACTCCTGTCCCTGCTGCTCGATGCTGCTGCGCACGTTGGCCAGCTCCGACTCCATCATGTTGATCTGGTTCTGGTAGCCCGCCAGCATGGAGCTGTACCGCGCCTCCGTCTCCCCCAGGGTGTTCTCCAGCGCGCCTTTCTGCAGGGGGGGCGGGTAAGGGGGGGGGGGGGGGGGGGGGGGGGGGGGGGGGGTTAGCGGAGGCCTGCCCTGGATCACATCCGGGATAAAGACTGGAAGGTGTACCGCCAGGTGGGACACGAAGTAAAGGTCTGAAGGCGGAGCTTAACGCAGAGCCACGCCCAGATAGGAAGGGGCGCAGCCTTTAAAGGGGTTCTGACTGCAGGATCAGGAGTACCTTTAATTACTACACAGAACCATGGCATAGTACTGGGTACTATAGCACGGTACTATGCTTTAGTACCCAGTACTATGGTACAATAGTTGACTTAGAGGACTGACTTTTTCCTATTCGCTTTGACTTTTTTGTAATTATCTCCAACTGGGGGTTAGAGTCACAGCATCGAGGACCACGTTCCTGTGTGTGTGTGTGTGTGTGTGTGTGTGTGTGTGTGTGTGTGTGTGTGTGTGTGTGTGTGTGTGTGTGTGTGTGCGTGTGTGCGTGTGCGTGTGTGTGTGTGTGTGTGTGTGTGTGTGTTAATGCTCCTCTCTCACTGTCGTCTTGAGGAAGAGCAGATGTATGAACTCAGCTGAGGAGAGACATTCCGATCTCCCCGGCTCGTATCACTCTCCTCTCACTCCCCCTCTCCTCTCACTCCCCCCGCATCTCCCCTCACCCTCAGCCACCCTCTGTCTTTAATCTAACACCACCAGCAGGAATCTGGTTAACCCCCTCCTCTCTGTTACGAGAGAGAGAGAGAGAGAGAGAGAGAGAGAGAGAGAGAGAGAGAGAGAGAGAGAGAGAGAGAGAGAGGGAGAGGGAGAGGGAGAGGGAGAGGGAGAGAGAGAGAGGGAGGGAGACAGAGAGAGAGAGAGAGAGAGGGAGACAGAGAGAGAGAGGGAGACAGAGAGAGAGAGAGAGAGAGAGAGAGAGAGAGAGAGAGAGAGAGAGAGAGAGGGAGACAGAGAGAGAGAGAGAGAGAGAGAGAGAGAGAGACAGAGAGAGAGAGAGACAGAGACAGAGACAGAGAGAGACAGAGACAGAGACAGAGAGAGACAGAGAGAGAGAGAGAGGGACAGACAGAGAGAGAGAGAGAGAGAGAGAGAGAGAGAGAGAGAGAGAGAGAGAGGGAGGGAGACAGAGAGAGAGAGAGAGAGAGAGAGAGAGAGAGAGAGAGAGAGAGAGAGAGAGAGAGAGAGAGAGAGAGAGAGAGAGAGGGAGACAAAGAGAGAGAGAGAGCGGGAGACAGAGAGAGAGAGAGAGAGAGAGAGAGAGAGAGAGAGAGAGAGAGAGAGGCCTGTGAGGATCTGGATGCTCTAATAAGGTAACGTCCCGATGCGGGCGTCAGCAGCAGCAGAGCGTCTCCCTCACCATACTGAGCTGGGACTGCAGCTCGATCTCCAGGCCCTGCAGTGTGCGTCGCAGGTCGTTGATCTCTGTCTTGGACGTCTGGATGACCTCTGTGCTGATGGCCACCTCCTTGGACAGCACAGCGGACTGGGGGAGGGAACAGGACAGCGATTAGGGCCGTGGTACATCCTCCCTGAGTGGGAGCGGCACATACTGAAGATATCAACTTAGGAGGGAAAATTAAAGCTTTACTAGACTTAAAGTGACCGTCAACCGTAATGTTTGAACCTCGGTTGGCTCAGTGGAGCTGATACCTTGTCGTTGAACCAGGCCTCCTGGTCTCTATAGGGGTGGTGTGGTATTATGGGGGTGGTGTGGTGCTATGGGGGTGGTGTAGTACTATGGGGTGGTGTAGGGGGCGCTGTCACCTTGTCGTTGAACCAGGCCTCCTGGTCCCGGCGGTGCTTGTCGGTGATGCCTTCGTACTGCGAGCGGATCTCGTCCAGCACTCTGCTCAGGTCCTGCTGCGGAGCGGCGTCCACCTCCACGTTCACCGTGCCGCTCATCTGGGAGCGCATGGCCGCCAGGTCCTGGAACCAATGGGGACAGGGTCAGGGAGAACCAATGGGGACAGGGTCAGGGGGAACCAATGGGAACAGGGTCAGGGGGAACCAATGGGGACAGGGTCAGGGGGAACCAATGGGGACAGGGTCAGGGGGAACCAATGGGGACAGGGTTAGGGAGAACCAATGGGAACAGGGTTAGGGAGAACCAATGGGGACAGGGTCAGGGGAAACCAATGGGGACAGGGTTAGGGGGAACCAATGGGGACAGGGTTAGGGGGAACCAATGGGAACAGGGTTAGGGAGAACCAGTCGGAGGCTCAGGGAGGTGGTTGGGCCTACCTCGGCGTGGTTCTTCTTCAGGTAGGCGAGCTCGTCCTGCAGGCCTTCGATCTGCATCTCCAGGTCAGCCTTGGTGAGCGTGGTCTGGTCCAGCAGGCGCCGCAGGTTGCCGATGTCTGCCTCCACCGACTGCCGCATCATCAGCTCGTGCTCGAACCTGCGGACGAGTGACGGAGAGAGGTGAGGTCGGGTTCCCTCTGGGCCATGCCCCCAGATGTGCCCTCCTGGCCTCCAGATGTTCCCAGGTTGAGTCTGGAGGCTTCATGCTTACTTGGTCCTGAAGTCATCGGCGGCCAGTTTGGAGTTATCGATCTGGAGCAGGATGTTGGCGTTGTCCACCGTCGCCCCGTGGATCTAGAGGACAGAACCGCATTAGTTCTAGAGCTGAGAACACTGTTGGTTCTAGAGGAGAGAACAGCATTAGCTCTAGAGCAGAGAACACTGTTGGTTCTAGTGGGGAGAACAGCATTAGCTCTAGAGCAGAGAACACTGTTGGTTCAAGAGGAGAGAGCAGCATTAGCTCTAGAGCAGAGAACACTGTTGGTTCTAGAGGAGAGAACAGCGTTCCAGAGGAGAGAACAGCATTGGTTTCTAGGCTGAGTCAGTAGGCCCGTTCTAGCTGGGCTTTGAGCTCTATGTTTCCATGGACACCACTGAAATCATCTTTTGCAACATTTCCGATTAAAATGCACAATTAACTAGTCCTTTAAGCACTGAAGGCAGGGACACCACTGACTATGATGCCTGTCACTACGCACCCCAGAGGCGTGCCGGAGTCCCTCAGACAGCACCGCTAATGATTGACAGCCGGTATCAGCGGGCCCCTACCTTGTCCTTCAGGTCGTTGATGATGGCCCAGTAGTTGCTGTAGTCGCGCTCGGCCGCCGGGCCCTTGGTCTCGTAGTACTCTCTGATCTGCACCTCCAGCTTGGAGTTGGCCGCCTCCAGGCAGCGCACCTTGTCCAGGTAGGAGGCCAGGCGGTCGTTGAGGTTCTGCATGGTGGCCTTCTCGTTCAGGTTGATGTGGCTCTGGTCCACCGCCTGGCTCAGGTCGAAGTTGCCGTAGCTCCCGCTGCCGTAGCCCCCGCTGCCGCCGCCAAAGCTCATGCCGCCGCCATAGCCGCCGCCGTGGCCGCCGCCGTACCCGGAGGAGACGGTGCGCACGGTGGAGGTGGAGATGCGGTTCCCGGCCGGGCCGCACAGGCTGAAGGCCTTGGGAGCGGTGGAGTACTGGGTGGAGCTGCGGGAGGAGCGGATGGAGCCCGGCTGGCCGTAGCTCATTCTGAAGCTGGAGGAAGACATGCTGGCGTTCTGTGGCTGAGGAGAGCTGGTGAGAAGAGGACAACGTTACAGCTTCTGACCGAGGAGTGGAGAACACCGGAGGGAGCCCGGCCTCTCATATAGGGCCGGCTGGGGGCGGGCCCGAGGCTCAGGGGGAGGCGGCCGGGAGGGGGGAACGGTCAACAGGGAGAGGGGGAGTTTGCCTGGAGGCCGCCCCCCCTGGGAGGGTCCGCCTTTAAGGAGCACGGTTTGTTTTCTCTGACCTGATGTGAGGAAACCGTTATGGAATGCGTCTCTCTCTCTCTCTCTCTCTCTCTCTCTCTCTCTCTCTCTCTCTCTCTCTCTCTCTCTCTCTCTCTCTCTCTTTGTCTCTCTCTCTCTCTCTCTCTCTCTCTGTCTCTCTCTCTCTCTGTCTCTCTCTCTCTCTCTCTCTCTCTCACTCTCGCTAACACTCACTCTCACTCTCTCTGTCTCTCTCACTTTCTCTCTCTCTCTCTCTCTCTCTCTCTCTCTCTCTCTCTCTCTTGTGTTGGACTGCCCTCTGTTTGTTTTGAGTTGTCTAACTCACAGCAGTCATTGGGTCTCCTTCACATCCAAACACAAAGCCTTAATTATCGTTCAGCGTCCCGCCATGGATAAACACTCAGTCCCAGTGTTTGCAAACTCACTGATAAGAAAAGTAAAAGTCCAGGGGACATCCTTCATCTCTTCTAGATCTGGTTCTTTTAAATTGTGCTATATGTGTGATTAAATAGATTTTTATCATCACTATACTTATTATCAGACAGGGGAAACCACAGTGGAAACCGAATTCCCTGTGTGTTCACGTGTGTTTGAATAGGAACAGAAGGCACCATTGTTTCTCTGCTCTTAGTTGGAGTCCATCTAAGGAAATATGTCAGCATAGTATTATTGGCATATCCCTCATAACATCCCTCTACCCTTTGTCCTGTGCTTGTGTGTCGTGTGTGCACTTGTGGGAACATGCATGTGTGTTTGTGCCTGCATGTCTGTGTATGTGCACTGTGGATGAGTGTGTGTGTGCGTCTGTGTGTGTGTCTGTCCTGTGCATATGTGTGCATGTTTGCATGCTAACCTGTGCATGTGTGTGCATGTGTGCATGCATGTACATGTGCATGTGGTCATGCATGTGCATGACTATGTGTGTGTGTGTGTATGTTAGTGTGTGTGAGTTCATGTCCATGAATCGTGTTTGCCTGTGTTTGCATTCATGTGCATATGTGTGTGTGTGTGTGTGTGTGTGTGTGTGTGTGTGTGTGTGTGTGTGTGTGTGTGTGTGTGTGTGTGTGTGTGTGTGTGTGTGTGTGTGTGTGTGTGTGTGTTTGTGTTTGTGTGTACAAGTGTTCATTTGTATGTGTATGTGTATGTGCATGTTCATGACTTGTGTCTGTGTCTGTGTGTGCATGCGCAAGTTTCTGCAAATCAGGCTGCACTGTGAAGCCTGCGCTGATGTCATTGTTAGTGTCAGGGCTGAGAGCGGTCTGAGCGGTGGGCCGTATCTTTCGGCTGTAACAAAGACAGGAGGCTGAACCAACAGCAGCCATCCCATAGTGACTGGGACATGTGAAATATCAGGGCGGGGCCCTTGGATCCAGTCCAAAAATATTGAGAACACACTGCGCTGTTTGTTGCAGTACTCACAGAGACCCACCTTGGGTTTCGACGGGAGATTCCAGTGCAGATGAAAACCGCGCAAAGCGCTCCAGTCCTTGTAGAAACGAACTGTACACGGCGAGGTCAGCCGCGTGGTCGCCGACGCAGGCTCTACTGTCAGTGCCGACCGCAAACGACCCTGGGATCAAAAGCTAGCTGAAGGTGAACGGTTCAGCTGTCTCTACGTTCATTTAATATAAGCACATAAAGTATCATGTCAAATGTATTCAAATGCTCCCCATCAACGATATATCGGGGTCGTCCCCCGCTCTGTGTGTTAGAGCGCATTGTCCGATTTTAGGGACCGGATGTTTCTCTAAACAACAGCTTCCTGTGTGAGGGCTCCCAGTGACGGAAGCCTCATAGAGCCTCACCTGACCCGGAGGAACCCAGGGGCCAGTCTGACCCAGGGGCCAGTCTGACCCAGGGGCCGTCTGACCCAGGGGCCGTCTGACCCAGGGGCCAGTCTGACCCAGGGGCCGTCTGACCCAGGGGCCGTCTGACCCAGGGGCCAGTCTGACCCAGGGGCCAGTCTGACCCAGGGGCCGTCTGACCCAGGGGCCAGTCTGACCCAGAGACCGGAGGAACCCAGGGGCCGTCTGACCCAGGGGCCCTCTGACCCAGGGGCCGGTCTGACCCAGGGGCCGTCTGACCCATGATCCGCTCATACCGGGTCCCACCGGCCCCTGGGTCCCACCGGCCTCTGGATCAGATCGGCCCCTAGGGGTCCAACAGTCAGCGGCCCTAAAGGAAGGCGCGGCGGCGGCGGCGGCGGCGGCGGCGGCGGCGGCGGCGGCGGCGGCGGCGGCGGCGGCGGCGGCGGCGGCGGCGGCGGCGGCGGCGGCGGCGCACCAATACCAACAGATGCTGCTTTACAGCCGCGGCGGCGGCGGAGGTGGAATGTGTTCCGCAGTGAGCTTTGATCTGCAGAAACCTCCAGTCTACGACCCAGGCGCGCTGCCCCGCCCTTCTGCTGGTCTGGGTCCAATCCAATCACACGTACAGATGGGAACACTCTTGTCTTTTATTGATTAATAGTTAGGGTTAGGGTTTAGGCATACAGTGTATAGATAGTAGACAGTTATATATCACGGTCTGACTCCGGGCAGTTTCCACCGAGCCCTGTGACCTGCTGACAGCAGCCCGGCAGCGACCAATAGGTGAGGCCAGTTCCCCGGCCAGTGACACATTTCTCCCAGCCTCTGGCCTGTGGCCTGTGTTCACTTACCACCAGCATGCCACACCTCAGGGAGAAGATACAAATAGCCTCCTGGTGTAGAACCCCTCACCGTTTCCATAACTACAGCGAGTGAGACCCGCGCGCTGATGCACGCCGCAGCACGGCCTCTGCGAGTCGAGATCCGACCTCCAGCGAGAAGAAGCCCGGGACAGGAGCTGCTCTCCTTCTAGACCGCTGCCTGATGCCATCGCAACAAGGGGGGCCCCGCTGGAGAATGTGGACGTGATTGAGGAGAGGACAAGGCTACTAATGCCGCTTTTCCACCGCACATGTAGCTCGACTCGACACGACACGACTCGACACGACTCGACACGGTAGCAGCGCGGGTCCTTTTCCACCGCAAATAGTACCTCCGGGACGTGGGCGGGGTCGGCTGCGCGAAAGGGCCGTGACGTATTTTTGTATGCGACGCAAACAACACCTACGTAACCCACACATGGACAGAACCCACATAACAACAATGGAGAACATCGATGCGATGGTATTCGTGTTCGTATTATTAGCTGGCATGTTGAAGAAGTGGAATATGTTGGCTGCGGCGCTGCTATGGCTGTTACCAGCATGGTTGCCATGTCGCTCTCGTGACTTCGTCACACTCTCTGGCCAATCAGTGGCCGGCCGTCTGCCGACGTCACCTTTTAGCATCGGCTCAGCCGCTTGGAACCTAGAGCGAGGCGGTACTAGAAAAAGCAGCCACTTCAGGTACCAGATACCATGTTTTCGCGGTGGAAACGCAAAAAAGGCGAGCTGAGTCGAGTCGTGTCGAGTCGTGTCGAGCTGGTACCATGCAGTGGAAAAGCGGCATAAAAATACAACGCTAGGCGCATAAATAAGTCATTCAAGCCCGATAAACAAAGGCTCCCAGGGCTGGGCGCCAAGCGCAGAGATAAAGAGGAGTGGGGTGGGGGGGGGGGGGGGGGGGATTCTTCAGAGAGTGACTTCTGAAGAATAACGTCCCTGTTCTCTGAAGAACTTTTCAAAGTGTCCAGTACTGGAGGATCACATAATGACACTGCAGGCGCTGCAGCTCACTGTGCCAGAGCCAGGACCCCCCGGAGTGGAAGGCAGGCCCCAGCAACAGTGCAGTCGCTGTAGGGAACAGAAAGCTGTGGATAACATGTTTGCTAACATGGGGCTAACATGTGGCTAGCATGTGGCTAGCATGGTGGCTAATATGTGGCTAGCGTGTTTACGGTTGTGTAATATTTAGCTATCTCCTTTTTTGTTGAATTTTGGTTGTGGCTAACATGTTGCCTAACATGTGGTTAAATGGCTAACATTTTAGCTTACATGTGGATAATATTTTGGCTAACATGTGGCTAAATGACTAGCATGTGCCTGGGATTGGCCTGGGTTTTACACCATCAACTTCTTCCCTTCCTCCCTTCCAGATGAGGGTTAGTGTGCTCCATGATGTGCAGCATACCTCCTTTCAACACATACTCCTTCCCAGCAGTAGGACACATGGTCTGTTCAGCAGACGCCATCATCCAGAGGGCAGAGCCACAGTAACACATACTCTCTCACCGAGGGGAATCCAAGCTCTCTTCTCCGGCCTTACTCTCGTGGGGGTGCTAGATCGGAACCCTGTGGCCACTGATTCCTAAAACTCGTTAAAGCGTCTCAGATGTCCCCATGTCAGAGGTCCCCTCATCAGCGATGAGTGGACTGCGTGGAGCATCAGAGGACCGCCTGGCTGCTCCGCTCGTGCCACACAGCGCCACATGGACGCTACGATTCTCTGCATTGTTTTTTTTTGTGATCAATTTTTTATTTTATGATTTACAAACAGATAGACATAGAAAACAATTAGGCATATGCACAAATAAGACAACATACTACATTTGACCTATACACAAATAAGACAACATACACCAATAAGGCATAAACGCAAATAAGACATTCATCAACACGCACTCCCCCCCCCCCCCCCCCCACACACACACACAGGTCTTGCCCCCCCACCTAGAAAAAAAATCAGTCATCTGAACAGCTCAGTAGAGTTGTTAAGTCTGAGTCAGAAATTTAGGATAACAGATGTAAAAGAAGTAGAAGAAGGAAAGTAAATCATGGCTACTCCCCCAACATACTAACGATAAAGGATGACCACAAGTTGATGTTTTTAGCTTGCGCGCCATGCATGCTGGCCACAGATTTCTCTAGCTTAGCCAGATCTATAACTGTGTTCACCCAGTGTTGATACGATAAAGCATGAGGTGCTTTCCATCTCTGTGCTATGAGCTTTTTGGCAGCAGTTAGGCCTACCAGAAACCAGCGTTGGTGCATCAAAGAACGATCCAAACCAGTGACATCGTTCAGCAATAGGACAGCTGGGGAGCAGGGGATGGTACGCTTCGATTCCCTGCATTTTTGAAGGTCAACGAGACACTAGCAGCCTTCTTCAAGAGCTCTGTGGAGTTCTGAAGAATAAAACCAGCCCCATGGATGACTAACAGCCCCCAGAAGCCGCGAGACATTCATCCACAGATCAAATGGACCGACGATGGAAAGACCCAGAGATAGACGGGTGGTGGGTGGACTGCTCTCAGTAGGTCTGAGGTGTCCCCGACTGCTCCTGACGAGCTGTGTGGTTGACTCCGCCGTCAGTGTGTTAATGTGTGTTTGAACCTTTGTAAGGTGCATTCGATAAAAGTGTAAAATGGTACGGGATGGCGAGAGTAGCGATGGATGGAAGACGCACAGCAACGTCTGAGAACCTCCGACAGGGCGACACAGGTCTGCAGCCCCGTGGGATCACCATGGGAAGAGCCCGGTCAACACTGGACTGATAAGAGAACCTGTATACTAATAAACACATTAATACCGTTACAGCTTTTATTATTCCAAGCAACAGGGGTGTGAAGAAGAGAGATTACGAGGAGATGAAGAAACAGCAGTGAGGTGTCATGAAGGCTGAGCATTGGATCCACCGGTCGGGTGTGGGACATGAATGTTTCATGACTCATATTTCAGTGTCCGACTCGTTTGAAGGTGATAGGTGTGTGAAGACATTACACTCAATTCACATGATTTCATTTTGTCACATTGATGGAAACGACTGTCAGACCGGCTGCGGAGGTTCGCCCGGGTCGCCGTGGTTACCAGCTAAGACGGAAGAGGGGGGGGGGGGGGGGGGTGCATCAGCTAGGACACAGAGGGGGGGGAGGGGGGTGCATACCACAGCGGGAACGAGCGCTGGCCGCTGTGTGATAAGTCTAACAGAGGGGTCACATTCCTGACAAATGAAGGAACTTCTCTTCACATTGTAGGCAGTGGCCATCGATTGCTTCTAGACTCTACATGCAGATCCCCATCCATAACTCAACTCAGAGCTCATCTGTCAACTGTCCTGCCGACCGGTGAGAAACCTCCCCTCCGCTGACTCACATCCTCACTCACACCTCTCTTACAACATCGGATCGTTGAAATGTAATGTTTGAATTGCTTGAAGGAGTTCAGATAACAGACTTCTATTGTCCTGTTGTACCTGGAGCTCTGCAGCTCAGTGAAGGATTGCCTGTCATGGATACAGGGTGAGACCCAGTCTCCTACTGGTTTGTACCTGCAGCCACACGTCCCCTGACCTCACCTGCGGGCGCTGTCTGCCCTCTCCCTTTGCAGAGGGCCTACGTCGTTCAGTGAGTCTGGGGCCGGTGAGTCACGGCTGGGTTTCTGCCCCGCCCGTCTTAAACTAAGTCCCGCTGCTGATTCAGGCTAAGGCATGAGGAGGACAGATAAGCTGAGGGAAGGCTGGAATTCGACCTCTAGCAAGTGTGTTCACTCTCTGCGAAGAAAAGGAGCACACCCACTCCCACTGTCCCTGGGAGTGGAGCCCGCAACCTCCGCCTGGTCAGTGAGCAAGGCACTGCTCCTTCTGAAGCACACAGCGTGTAACTCATGTCCACTGATTGAAGGTTGAATGCACTGATAAGGTGCATTAAACGTACTCAAGATGCTTCTTTCATAGGTCATTGTACCAGTACTACTATTTCATTGTATAAATAGATAGAGAGAGAGAGAGAGAGAGAGAGAGAGAGAGAGAGAGAGAGAGAGAGAGAGAGAGAGAGAGAGAGAGAGAGAGAGAGAGAGAGAGACAGACAGACAGACAGACAGACAGACAGACAGACAGACAGACAGACAGACAGACAGACAGACAGACAGACAGACAGACAGACAGACAGACAGACAGACAGACAGACAGAGTTCAAATGTCTTTCCATGCATTCTTTAAAATCCTCTTTTCATTTGTGTTTAATTAATTATTTTAAATCCAGTCGTTAAATGTATTTTATGCATGCGTTTTATTTAGTTGTATGACATTGAGTCTGCCTTGTGTATGAAATGTACAATATAGATAAGGTTGACTTGACAGGGAAAATACATAAAAACCAACAAAAAGTGAAGTATGTGCGTGCTCAGTAAAGTGTGTGTACAATGAACTTCTGCAAACAAACAAACACTCTGCTCTATCCGAAGAGGAGGAGGAGTACCAGACGACCTAAGAGTTACTCAGGGTGTGGTCCCACAATCAGCTGAGCTAGGCTGCAGCTGCACCCAGACCCAGAGAGCCAATCACAGACCCCCGGCAACACTCACCCACTCACCCTCTCACCCTCTCACCCACTCACCCACTCACCCACTCACCCACTCACCCTCTACTTGGTGCCTTCATGTGAGAGGATTTAGAAGAGAGTAGAACCGGTTCTGAGTTTCTGATCTCTGAGCAGAGGAACACGGACCGCAGTCAACCGGGGTCAACAGAATCCAGGGAGGGGGGGGAGGAGGGGAGAGGAGGGAGGGGAGAGGGGAGGAGAGGGGAGGGGAGAGGAGGGAGGGGGGGGGGAGGAGGGAGGGGAGGGAGGGAGAGGGGGAGGGGAGGGGGGGGGATGGAGCGGTAGCGGACTAGGAGGGGTATGTGGAGGGAGGAGAGAGAGGAGCAGGAGGGAGGAGGGGTGGGGTCTTATGGAGATGAAGGCATGATTTACCTTTTCTTTTGCGCAGGACAGAGAATATCGATTAAGATAAGGGAAAGTGCCCCTTTGTTTATCTGAGTGATAACTACAAGCCCCAATTATGAGACAATGAGACGAACCACACAAGGACGTGACAGGAGGTGAGAATGAGCGGAAGAAAGCCTTTGTCCTCTCACGAGGACACGAGGCCAAGCCCTGACAGGTTGCCACAAAACAGAATCAAAATAGTTCATCATTTATTGTTTCAGCGTTACTATGGTTACTGTGCTGAGGGTGTGGGGCCTCACTAATACCGGCAGTCTGGGCCATTGTTACCGTTTCCTGCTGTTCTGGATTCCTTTAGTGGGGACACAGACAGGTAGTGTACAGACATGAAGAGAGAGAGGGGGAGGGAGAGGGAGAGAGAGAGAGAGAGAGAGGAGGAGAGAGAGAGAGAGAGAGAGAGAGAGAGAGAGAGAGAGGGGGAGAGAGAGAGAGAGAGAGACGGGGAGAGAGAGAGAGAGAGAAGTGAAGAGAGAGAAAGAGAGAGGAGAGAGAGAGAGAGAGAGAGAGAGAGAGAGAGAGAGAGAGCGAGAGAGAGAGAGAGAGAGAGAGAGAGAGAGAGAGAAGTGAAGCGAGAGAAAGACAGAGAGAGAGAGTGAGAGAGAGAGAGAGAGAGTGAGAGAGAGAGAGAGAGAGAGTTGGGTCGATGGTGCGGTGTGTAGCAGCTGTGCGTGTTGTTACCGTCAGTGTGTCCTGAATGCACTTCATGTTTGCACGTGTAAAGCAAACCTCGCTGTAGAAAGTTAAACATTCACCCTCATGAAACATGCTGTTCGGATTCTCTCACACTCTTACTCTGTGGAATCACATATACACACAACTACTACACACTAATACTACTACACACTGCTATTACACACTGCTACTACACACTGCTACTACACACTACTGCTACACACTACTACTACTACTACTACTACTACACACTTCTACTAGACACTACTACTACTACTACACAATACTGATACACAATGCTACTACACACTACTACTACTACTACTACTACTACTACTACTACTACTACTACACACTACTGATACACAATACTACTACAAACTACTAATAAACACTATTTCTACACAACACTTCTACACAAAAACACACAACTTCAACTTAATTTTCATACACATTCTATTGCACCAGTTGTGCCCTTAGTAAATTTCGTTTTTTCTTTTGCAATCAACTTCTATGGGATTCCAAACAATAGTTTATTGCAGGTGGAGAACAATGCTTTAGTACGGTATGATACTAAATGAGATTAGGGTTTAGTGGTTTACTGACTGTTTTATATCCACTGAGCCAACAGGCCAACACTAAGTGTGTTAGTTCTCAGATAGTATCTAGAGCTCCAATAAACATCCTCAGCAGGCGGTCGGTTCCTTGGTAACTAAAAACAGTATTTAAAGCAGTTTGGCCCCAGACAATGTCCGAACAGACACACCCTTGTAAGTGGTTGTTTATACATTCGACTCAAAGCTTCATGGAGTGAATGCATCCCAGTGTTATCGGTCAACATGTGTTGAGCGTGTCAGAAAGTGGATTCACTATCACATGTTTAGGTCACAAAGCAAACCAGGCATGGTTTTCGTTCGACTTTCGTTAAGCTCGTGAAAATGGGTGCGGCTCCCACCGCGGCCCCACAGGCAGGAGCCGGCGGCACGCAGAGCCTGACCCGAACTCCCTGCGCACAGAGGAGATGGACGCAGTAACAGCGCCCTCTACTGGCAGAACAAAGCTCACACAAAACGAGAGGCGAGCTCGTTAATCTCATACTGGGTCATTGCAGGTGAACATATGCACAAAGTACGTAGTATTTTTATTTCACAAAAATGATTTGTGTGTGTGCGTGCGTGCGCGTGTGCATTTGCGCATGTGTATTGTGTGTTTGGGTAGCCTGTATGTGTGTGTGCTGTTTGTGTGAGTGTGTGTTTGCGTGTGTGTGTGTATGCGTGCATGTCTTTGCGTGTGTCTACGTGTGTGTTCGTGTGTGCCTGTGTGTGCGCGTGTGTGGGTAGTGTAAGCATGTCTGTCGTGCATGTGTGTGTTTGAGCGTGTGTGTATGTTTGTGTGTGTGTGTGTGTGTGTGTGTTTGTATGTGCGTGTGTGTGTGCACGTGTGTCTGTGTGCGTGTTTGTGAGCGTGCGTGTATTTATGTGTGTGCGTGCATGTGGAAAGCAGACACCCAGCCCCTCCCAGTGGCTGCTCCTGAGGCTCCGCCCCCTGCCCCTGAGGCTCCACCCCCTGCTCCTCTCTCCGTTGTATCCTCTGCTTTAAAGATGAACTGAACCGAAATAATCAACATCGATAACGTCTTAGTTATGACCATTATTAAAAAATAAATTAATAAATAAATAAATCGATATATTGCTTTTTTTTTAGCAACAAAAGAAAATGCCACTTTTAGTATAAGAGCGCCGATGACGTCACTGGCATGGTAGGACTAGGTCGTTGCTGCAGACACGAGAACGTCTTCGACACTCCACGGCGGAAAATTGTGATTTTAATATGGCTGGTTACGCGTTTGAGCCTGTGAGGGACATGCCTGTAGTGTCCGACTGCCACCCGGTGGAGAGGGATCAATTTCAGGCTCCAGCTCCGCCTTCAGTCGTGTGGGTGTGACTGGTGTGCGTGTGGGTGCTGCCGGAGCATGGACACTGCCATTGAATCGGTCTGCTGCAGAGAGGTCCCGGTCAACCTTGACCATCTAATGGTGGGATTAGGTTGCATAACTAAATGCATAGGGCATTTCGGATGCTGTGCGGCGAGAGAGAGGTTTTAGCAACCAAGTAACAAGGCGAAAACGATCATTCCTCCTCCGTTTTCCTTTGATGCGTTTCAGGAATATCTCTGTGAATACGGACTCATTGCGGAAACGCAACGTGCTGTTCAAACGCTGTAGTATATTCAAGGCGCTGGTTCTCCACAAAAAAAAGTGGAGCGCATCAAGCCTGCGTGCATCCAGCCTGCGCGCTCAATAAAAACATTCAAGTCGAGTAGGAGATAGTAGTTGTTTACCCTCTTAGATTGAGTAGAAATACTTTTGAATGTACACTTTAAATTAAATTGACCAACGGGCTGTATTTAAAGCTACGAAAATAATTTAAAAAAAAAACTAACTTTCAACGCAACTCTAACGTCGCTTCAGGCATCCACACGAATCCTAACACGAAACCGCATAGGTCCGGTTTTATTTGAAACCAACCTGGGACCATGGACCTATTAAAGAATATGGTTTATTATCTGCCTAATAACATGGTTATTAAAGCATATGGAAGCATATTTGACATAGCCATATGTTTGCAGGCTGTTACATCTGCTCAAGTAATGCCTGTTATTGGGTCACAAATATTTCGCACCAAAATGTGTCTTCTTCTTCTTTTAATTCAAAGATAATTGCCAAATTGCTCAGTACCTCCAACGCACTAGCATGTTAACCGTCGACATGTAGGTGACAGGAGGTGAGAGAGGGACCCTCTCCTCAACGCTATCGGGGGATTCCGGTGCTGAGGTATCTTCTGTTCTCCCAACACTTCATGGAAGGTTTGACGAGCATTCCTGCTTAATTAGTTTCTCTGATTCCAGTCAATGAGCCCGGTTCTAACAGGCTGTCTCTTCAGTCAAAAATAAATAGTTATCTTTTAAAGGTATAAGACTGGTTTTAATACCTGACACTGTCAATTTACCTGCGACAACATGTTGATTTGATGATTTGTGTTCATTCAAACGTTCCTCATTCTTATATATTGTAATTTGCTTATAAAAAGCAAATTACAAAAACGTATGAATATACAGTGTGTATATGCAAACAAAGATGTTCAACCAGAATAATGAAAGATACCCAAAGGTTTGCCCTGATGGGTTCTGCTGGTGCCTCGTGTTACTACGAGTCACAGCAGGACAGATGAAGGGCGTCATGCTCCTCCATCATCATCCTCCTCCGTCATCATCCGCCTCCATCATCTCACACGCCTTCACATCCTGTCCCCGTGTGGCCGTGGTGTGGGCGTGGCGTGGGCGTGGTGTTTGCTGCGCCCAGGCCACATACCTGCTGCACAGGTAACAGAGGAAAGCAGGTTTAGAGATCACTCAGCAGCACAGTGTGTACTACTACACACAACTACACACTACTACTACACACTACTACACACTACTACTACACACTACTACACACTACTACTACTACTACTACACACTACTACTACTACTACTACACACTACTACTACTACAAACTACTACTACACACTAGTACTGCACACTACTACTACTACACACTACTACTACACACTACTACTACTACTACACACTACTACTACTACACACTACTACTACTACTACACACAACTACACACTACTACTACACACTAGTACTACACACTACTACTACTGCACACACCTACACACTACTACTACTACACACTACTACTACTACACTACTACTACTACACACTACTACTACTACACACTACTACACTACTACTACACACTACTTCTATTACTACACACTACTACTACACACTAGTACTACTACTACACACTAGAAGTACACACAACTACTACTACACACTAGTACCTCACACTACTACTACTACAACACACTAGTAGTACACACAACTACTACTACACACTACTACTACTACACACTACTACTACTACACACTAGTACTCTACACTACTACTACACACTAATACTACTACACACTACTGCTACACACTACTACTACTACAACTATACACTAGTGCTACACACTGTTACTCCACACAACTACACACTACTACTACACACTGCTGCTACTACTATACGCAACTACACAATGCTACTATACGCTACTACTGCACACTATGGGGTTACGGTAAGGTTAAGGTTAAAATACTAAGGTTAAGGTTGAGGTTAAGGTATCTGGTTGAGATCAAGGTTAAGGTAGGAAGCAACAAGGCTCTTCGCAGGAAGGGCTGGTAACTAGGCTGGTAACTAGGCTGGTAACTAGGCGACGCTGCTAGGATTATAATTTACAGGATTTTACTGTATGTTCTAGTTTGTATTTTATCTCGCTAAATAATGACGTGGATGCACAAGGATTGTCATTGATTGACTTTCTTTAACTATGATTGTCAATCATTAACAAACAGGTGATTTGGATCATTAACCTAACTATATTAGGGGCATCTTAGATTAATGTTAGGTTAATGATTAACTTAACAATATTAGGTTAATGATTAACCTAACATTAATCTAAGATGATAGGTTAATGATTAACCTAACATTAAACTGACAGATGTTTGGTTAATCCTTAACCTTACCTAGCATATGTTAGGTTAATGATTAACAACAGGAGTTTAGTGTGTCTGTTTAATCTGTTTGCTCTGGCCTGGCTCCAGATTCTGATATCCAGATTGTGTTACTAAAGCCTGCGCTGTTGCTCAACAGTTATCACATATCTCCTCTCAGATCAGGTTCTGGTATCTCTGCGTCCCCTCCCTTGCTGTCAGACCTGCTCTGAGTCTGAAGATGTGGAGGCGATAAGCGTCTCAGGATGTCACCCGATAAGAACCTGATGCGCGCAGGGCGGACTCTCTCTTCCATTGTACTTGACATGCTGTTATGATCACAACGATGAGCTTCTCTGCAGACAGTGAAGAATTTAACTTAAAGTATTTTTCATTCTAACACGTCACCTGTCTGGGAGAGCCCCTTATTAAAGGAAGACAACTTAATGGTTTTGTTTCGATACACAAATATTTTAGAATGTGGTTGATCATTGGTTCATCAAATCTTTCGCACAGTCCTTATCATACGTTTGCCTCAGGATCATAATAAATAATATTTCATTGCATTTATATAGCAACCTTTCAAGTTACCCCAAGCACTTTACATGGTGAGTGTGTGTGTGTGTGTGTGTGTGTGTGTTTGTGGTGTGTGTGTGTGTGTGTGTGTGTGTGTGTGTGTGTGTGTGAGTGTTTGTTTTGTGTGTGTGTGTGTGTGTGGGGGGGGGGGCGGGGGGGGGGACATCATCCAACCTCCCTGATTCTCCCCGTCTCTGATTGGTCGCTCTGCTCCAACCCGGAAGCCAGACATCACCCAGGAGGGTGCTACACACCTAAC
The DNA here is from genome assembly GCF_902167405.1 of Gadus morhua. Taxonomy (NCBI): domain Eukaryota; kingdom Metazoa; phylum Chordata; class Actinopteri; order Gadiformes; family Gadidae; genus Gadus; species Gadus morhua. The sequence goes on along the minus strand of NC_044050.1, from coordinate 29,942,776 downwards.
CACACGCACACACACACACACACACAGACACACGCATGCACACACACACACGCACGCACGTATGCACGCACACACACACACACACACACACAGACAAACGCATGCACACACACACACACGCACGCACACACGTACGTACGCACACACACACACAGACACACGCATGCATACACATGCACGCACGCACGCACGCACACACACACACACAGACACACATACAGACACACACACACGCATTCACACACGAAAACACACTCACCATGTAAAGTGCTTGGGGTAACTTGGAAAGTTATATATAAATGCAATGAATTATTATTATTAATTATGATCCTGAGGCAAACCTTTTATAAGATGGATTGCTCTTGCGATGAGTGTCGGTGATATATCTCATCCAGAGACAGAGAGATAGGCCGATGTCTCATTGAGCCTCTGGTTCGACAACATGTTTGAATGCGATGTGTTGAAAACACGAAATGTCGGGAAGTTACTCAGTGACATAAGAAGTCTTTATGGTTCCAGTCTACCTCGGCTGTCGTGGTCTTTGTCTTCCACACGCAGGAATGTGGCCCTACATGAAACATGCATTCACTACACCACACTTAGCTCAGTGATCGTTAATACCAGTTTGTTATCTCTGTGTCACTGCTCCAGACATGAGATCTACGGTCAAAAGCGCTACTGACTATTTGCATTGACACTTTGATTGACAGCCTTATTAAATGTTTCAAATGGAAAGAAAAAGAGCGGACTCTCTCTTCCATTGTACTTGACATGCTGTTATGATCACAACGATGAGCTTCTCTGCAGACAGTGAAGAATTTAACTTAAAGTATTTTTCATTCTAACACGTCACCTGTCTGGGAGAGCCCCTTATTAAAGGAAGACAACTTAATGGTTTTGTTTCGATACACAAATATTTTAGAATGTGGTTGATCATTGGTTCATCAAATCTTTCGCACGGTCCTTATCGTACGTTTGCCTCAGGATCATAATAAATAATATTTCATTGCATTTATATAGCAACCTTTCAAGTTACCCCAAGCACTTTACATGGTGAGTGTGTGTGTGTGTGTGTGTGTGTGTGTGTGAGTGTTTGTTTGTGTGTGTGTGTGTGTGTGGGGGGGGGGGACATCATCCAACCTCCCTGATTCTCCCCGTCTCTGATTGGTCGCTCTGCTCCAACCCGGAAGCCAGACATCACCCAGGAGGGTGCTACACACCTAACCACACGCACACACACACACACAGACACACGCATGCACACACACACACGCACGCACGTATGCACGCACACACACACACACACACACACACAGACAAACGCATGCACACACACACACACGCACGCACACACGTACGTACGCACACACACACAGACACACGCATGCATACACATGCACGCACGCACGCACACACACACACACACACAGACACACATACAGACACACACACACGCATTCACACACAAAAACACACTCACCATGTAAAGTGCTTGGGGTAACTTGGAAAGTTATATATAAATGCAATGAATTATTATTATTAATTATGATCCTGAGGCAAACCTTTTATAAGATGGATTGCTCTTGCGATGAGTGTCGGTGATATATCTCCATCAGAGACAGAGAGATAGGCCGATGTCTCATTGAGCCTCTGGTTCGACAACATGTTTGAATGCAATGTGTTGAAAACACGAAATGTCGGGAAGTTACTCAGTGACATAAGAAGTCTTTATGGTTCCAGTCTACCTCGGCTGTCGTGGTCTTTTGTCTTCCACACGCAGGAATGTTGGCCCTACATGAAACATGCATTCACTACACCACACTTAGCTCAGTGATCGTTAATACCAGTTTGTTATCTCTGTGTCACTGCTCCACACATGAGATCTACGGTCAAAAAGCGCTACTGACTATTTGCATTGACACTTTGATTGACAGCCTTATTAAATGTTTCAAATGGAAAGAAAAAGAGCTGAGGATTAGCTGGAGAGGAAAAAAAAGGCTTGTCCCGAGGAATGGACAGGCTGAGTCAATCAGATAGGACCCTAAAGAGCCACGGAGGACTCACACAACGTAGAGCGTGTGATCAAAACGTTCCCGACGCCTCGAGATAGATCATCTCACTCGACAGCAGGGCGGCCCCATTCAGGGACCCTCTACCTCATCCTGTCAGTCAAGGGAAACGCACAACTCCTAACCCCTCATCCTGTACAGTCAAGGGAACGCCACAAACTCTAAACCCTCTCATACTGTTAGTCAAGGGAACGAACAACTCTAACCCTCTCATCCTGTCAGTCACGGGAACGCACAACTCTAAACCCTCATCCTGTCAGTAAATGGGAACGCACAACTCTAAAGCCCCTCATATCCTGTCAGTAAAGGGAACGCACAACTCTAACCCCTCATCCTGTCAGTCAAGGGAACGCACAACTCTAACCCCTCATCCTGTCAGTCAAGGGAACGCACAACTCTAACCCCTCATCCTGTTAGTCAAGGGAACGCACAACTCTAACCCCTCACCCTGTCAGTAAAGGGAACGCACAACTCTAACCCCTCATCCTGTCAGTCAAGGGAACGCACAACTCTAACCCCTCACCTAGGGCCGTTGTGGGCGTCCGTCCGGTGACGGTCTGTCCCATCGCTCGCCAGGTAAAACACAGCTCGTCTCACCATGGTAACACTCAGCGGTCCTCACCATGGTAACACTCAGCGGTCCTCACCATGGTAACACTCAGCGGTCATCACCATAGTAACACTCAGCGGTCCTCACCATGGTAACACTCAGCGGTCATCACCATGGTAACACTCAGCGGTCCTCACCATGGTAACACTCAGCGGTCATCACCACGGTAACACTCAGCGGTCCTCACCACTGGTAACACTCAGCGGTCCTCCCCATGGTAACACTCAGCGGTCATCACCATGGTCACACTCAGCGGCAGAGGCAGACAGAGTACACAGCTTCCTTACTTGAGTAAAAGTACAGATATCCTTTGCTAAATTTGACTCAAGTACAAGTAAACAGTACCACAGTCAGATTGTCTACTTAAGTAAAAGTACTGAAGTACTTGTTTTTAAAAGTACTTGAGTATCAAGAGTACAACAGTACATTTTCTAAATATTCCATTACTACTGCCACAGTGCTTACATTTATGTAAAGAAACGTCCTACATGGAGTTATGAAAAATGTTAATACCTTGGAGAATGTAAAAGGAATTTAAAGTGAAATCAAGTCATTTTCATCTTTTTACCATGTTGCTTTATTTAACATTTCTCACTTGCCCCCAAGGCAATAGCACAATAGTATACAGTATAACAGTATACTCAAGAACATAAAAACAATTGCTCAGCTTACATAAATATGTAATATCAGAAAAGAAAATTCAGCTAGCAATTGTATGTATGTGTGAGTTTCTCTGTTTTTTCATCAATTAAATAAACAATCATCTCTCATCTAAATCTGACGATGGAGTTGACTTTGGCGGAAAGCGAAGGTGATTGCAGATTGCTTATTGCTGAAGGCTGTCCTAATCAGTCCAACACACAATCCAATCACATTTGAGAGGGAAACCAACAAATTTAGGGTTTCCGAGATTTTCTTTTCTCCTTTTATTTTTCTATTTTTTAGAAGAAGTAACGGGTACTTCATGGTTATGGATAGAAATGTAGCGGAGTAAAGAGTACAATATTTGTCTCTCAAATTTACTTGAGTAAAGTCATGAGTACTCCCCAAAAATGATACTCGAGTAAAGTACAGATCCCTCAAAATTGTACTTAAGTACTGTACTCAAGTAAATGTACTCCGTTACTGTCCGGCTCTGCTCAGCGGTCCTCACCACGGTAACACTCAGCGGTCCTCACCATGGTAACACTCGTGTCTAAACCTCTGGGAGGAACATGCCGGGCATTATGCAGCCTGCTTGGTTCTGAATTGTGCTGTAAGGTTATATAACTGTGGCTGCAGTGACTTCATGGTGCTCCCCACGCATGGCTCCAGAGGGGGGGGGGGGAGTCCCACTGGGGCTAGCTGTGATTGGAAGGCATGCACTCATATGTTTTATTGCTGAAGGTATGTATGAGGAGAGGAGACTTGATGTTGTTATGCTGTGAAGATTACCAGGGTTTGGGCGTTTTGAGGATGGTATTAACACATTTTTAAAAGTTCAGGACAAACAAAAATGTTAAGGATTAAAGAAACACTACAGTCTTTTACCTTTATTTATTCTCTTATATAAATGAAATCGGCCTTTCCAACCCACTCCACTCCAACCGAATGCTAAAGGTCGAGAGGTGAATGTTGACTCGACGGTCCACTCAGGTGTAAACCCCCTTAAAAGGCTCTCAGACGCCCCTCTGTGTCTCTGAGCCAGCTGGCCAGGGCGAAGGCGTTTGGGTCACGTGAAACCATCAGCTGACGCTGGGAGCGCAGTGCTCCTTGGACCAGAGCAGTAGAGACCCCGAGCAGGCTTCACCCCCCGGGGCTGGGGTGCCGAGCGGTGCCTGGA